>NC_135743.1:0-150000 GCF_041903045.1 Epinephelus lanceolatus
CATTTAATTTCCCCTTAAATCTGAGTTAAAAATATTTACAAACTCACACAACAACAACAAAATGCATAATCACTTTCTGTTTAAAAGCACAAGCATTTACACCTACACACTACAATCAATACACATATAAATACAAAAAAAAATCAACAAACAAATAGTTACCATAAATACTTACCCTCTACAACACACAAACATCAACAACAATTACACAAACACACTTACCTGGGACAACACTTACCTTCATACTTACAAATCAACAACTACCCTTCAGTCATAAACCTACACTCTAAAAAACACAACCGATAAAAATACTCACCTTCACATACCCAAATCTATAAACACTCACATCCATAAACAAACATAAACAAACCCTCAATTATGACAATAGAATAACAAAAAAATCCCTTTCCATCATGGCTTCCAATTATGAAGGAGACTGGATCGTGGTACGACACAGCAACAGACGGGGATGGACACCACAGGGTACGGCTGATGGAAATCAGCCACCAAACTCATAATTCAAGAGTATCACAACCAATCCTCCGGGAACTGTGTGAGGGGGTACGAGATGTAGGTTGATGTGGGGGGATTTAAGGTAATTTAGGGTGAAGAGGGGTGATTCAGGGTAATGTGGGGTGATGATTCCACACTGTAATACATATTTTTATTTTTTTATATACTTAATTAATCCCCCAGCGGAAATTCAATTCTTTCACTCTTGTCAATTACACACAGGTTCGAGCACACACATGCACAAACAGGACCTATACATGCACTAAGTGGAGAGTGGGAGGGCTGCCTATGGACTGAGTTACTGCCGCAGACTTAAATAAAAGCTCTGACTCTTCAGTCGCTGTCATACAGAGTACGTCCCAAGTCTCTTATTTTATACTGCTAACTCCTAACTCCTTACTTGAACCGGAAGTCGTTAGAGGTCCGCCATCTTTAAGGCCGTCACATGTCTCTTATTCCTGCCAGTAAGGAGTCAGCATTAGCCGTTAGGAGGGATCTGTTAGGTGTGATGAGTAAGGTAACACGAGAGCTTCCTAACAGGTACGGCTTTGATCAGTGGATATAATGTAACTTGGGATGTACGCCAAACGCTGGCTCCATTATGCAGCAGATCCAGCTGTGCCGCCGTCATCAGAAAAGGACGTCACTTTACGTGACGCTTCAGAGTAAGGCCGTCTCATGTCTCTTATCAGCAATCCTCGCTCCTCACTCCTAACTCCTGACTCCTTGCATGTTTTCCTAAGTGGGAGGGACTAAACGGTTAGGTAAGGTGGCTAGGTTAGGTGGTTAGCAGTAAATTTAAGGGACTTGGGACGTACCCACATTATAGAGACGATTGACTACATTTCCCAGTCCTAAAGTGCTCGAGACTCGCGAGATTTAAATTGCAACACGTCTGCGCATGCGCAATATCATTGGAAAACTTGCACGGTGAAAGAAAGACAACGAACAAAACACACAATGGCGACGGCGGCGACAACGGCAGGCGGAACGGGATCGGGCGGACCGGCCACCGGCCCGGTAAGCAGCGGGACCGCAGTGGGACGGAAGAAAGACGGTGGTCCGTCCACGAAGTTCTGGGAAAGTTCAGAAACGATATCTCAGCTGGAGACGGTGCGGCAGTGGATCGGAAAGCACTACAAGAAGGTGAGCTAACGGGAGTTAGCGGGCTAACGGCAGTTAGCTGCAGTGCTTCGGCCCGCCGCCTCCCGCTGGCACAATAGAGCTAACAGTTATCACAGCTAAATGCTTGTGTTAGCACACAAAACGTAAATGTTAACGGCTACAGACAAACCTTAAGAGGTTTATACCAACGTTACGTTTTATTAGAGTCACGGGTGACGCTCGTGTTCGTGTTAGCATAGCATTAATCAAACTCTAACTTTTCTTTAGCCAAACTATTAACGCTAGCTCACCGTTAGCAGGCTAACTGCTCATTCAGCGCCGTTATTAATCACGTTACCGGATTGGAAATGTTTACAAACAAACGGAAGTTTCATGCATTATCTGGTACTGATTAAGTTTTATTCATGTTTTTTACTTTATACAAAGTTTCAGTGAAACTCAGTAATGTGCCAAAGGCCCGACGCGCTAACTATGGTGTTCGTCACGGGACAACCGAAACACTTTACCTGATTTAACTGATCAAATAAAACCAAACATGATTTTAATCACCCGGAAATTACACGGTGCTCATTTGATAAACATGTCGTCACCGCATGGACAGGCACATTTTAATTACAGTCGCAGTTTAATAAACAGTCTCAAAATAATGTTTACTGCTGAGGAGTCTCAGGTGATGACGTCATCACAGCAGGTCAGACTTGGACACACAAACACCCCTGTGTCCTCCTGTCTGTCTGACTCCTGTCCGTCTCCTCCTGTCTCCTTTCTGTCAGACCCACAGACAGATTTCCGCCGGTTGGTGCACCAACACCAACTTTTTATCTGTAACTAAAGTGAAGGTGTTTCAAGAGCAGACATAGCTGTCGTCCTTGTTAAAAAATAGAACAGACCTGATATTAGCCTGTGTCCTTTATACTTCGACTCGCCCTATTTCCTGCAGATGTGTTATTCTTACAGCTGTGAATACATTATGGATGCAACGGTACAGGTAGCCTACCTCGATTTTTGAGCCACGGTTTTGGTTCGGTTTCAGTACGTGTTTTGTGCATAAAGAGAACAATTTCTTTTCCCCAAAATTATCTCTTTATTTTAGTTGACTTTGCACTTGACATGTTGCTGTGTTGTGCTACAGCCTATTCAAGTGCTGGAATTTGTTATGTGACAATGTCTGAACGCAACACAGGATCCACTCCATAGACTGTATGTTCAGTGCCGTCCTGCGGGTCCTACGAACTCGGTTATAATTGTCGGCCATGAAAATGCAACCCGGGTTGCGCTCTTCTGTGCTTGTGTGTGTGTGTGTGTGTGTGTGTGTGTGTGTGTGTGTGTGTGTGTCTGTCTGTCTGTCTGTCTGTCTGTGCACGCACACGTGTTGGTGTGCGCATCGCTGCTGAACTCTGCCATGCGTGACACAGAGAGCAGAGGAGGATTGTGAACGTGCGACCATGTACAGACAGGAACGACATGCCATTCTGTAAATAAGATAAATAACATAAGGCTATTTCGTTTGTTTAAAGGGATAGTGCACCCAAAAATGAAAATTTAGCCATTATCTACTCACCCATATACCGAGGGAGGCTCTGGTGAAGTTTTAGAGTCCTCACAACACTTACGGAAATCCGAGGGAGAAGTGGCTAGCAGCAAACTGCACACCTAATGGCTGACGGCGCCCCAGATTAAAATGTCCAGGAACACAGAATTAAAACCACAAAATATCTCCATACTGCTCATCCGTAGTGATCCAAGTGTCCTGAAGCCCCGACATAAAAAGTTGTTTGGAAAAACGTCATTTGAACTCTGTTTTTTGCCTCATTGTAGCCTGTAGCTCTGACTGCCTCTGTGTACACTGCGCTGACGTGTGTGCACTTGCGTGCGAGACCAGCGAAAGCACGCAAACTCACATGAAGGCGGTGCCAATGTCTCACGGTCTCGCACAGACAGTGAAATGTCTGTTAACTATTTTTACTCCCTCGTCGTTTTATTCAACAGCGGAACCGAAATGATCACACACCGGACATTTAAATGAAGCCGGTGCTTCTTCAAACTTCTGTCTCTCCACTCCTCTGCTTGCGCTTGCCATGGCTCTCTGTTTGTTTTTCCCGCTTCTGTTCTGTGTGAGGCGAGCGTCACTTTCCCCGGCTCCAGTTAAAACAGTGTGAGGGGGTGAGTGGGCGGAGCCACAACAGTGATTGGACATTAACTCATGGGGAGGCCTTTTCTGTATATATATATATATATATATATATATATATATATATATATATATATATATATATATATATGTGTGTGTGTGTGTGTATATATGTAACGATTCATTGATGCTTTAGAGGCCACTGTGTACATAGATAATTTTAGTATCGTGACAACCCTAATATATATATATATATATGTATATATATATATATATATATTAGGGTTGTCACGATACTAAAATATATATATGTATATATGTATGTGTATATATATTTTTATATATATATATATATATATATATATATATATATAAGCGTGTGTGTGTCTGTGTGTGTCTGTATATATATTAGGGTTGTCACGATACTAAAATTTCAAACTCAATATCGATACCAAGGAAAATATTCAATACTCGATACCATTTTCGATACAGCAGCAAAAAATTAAGAGGCATGTCATTTTTTAAATAAAGATCAGAACAGTAACATCAATGATATCAACAAAAAATCCCCCAAAATAAATAACAACCAGAAACAAGATATGTCCATACAAATGTATTTATCTACAGCCCTGTTTATTTTCTGTGCTTCTGGTGAATTGGCACCATATTTTCGTTGCTGATCAAATGGATTTGGTAGTTTAGGCTCAGGATGCTCCTGTTTCTACCTCACTATGTGATCAGAGAACCAGGGGTTACGGGAGAAATCACGTTTTTTCAACTTCAATCTGTGACTTTACAGTTAACATAACATTGTCTATTAATGTTACAGATGGGCATGACTGATAAAGTTTTCTGCTTAGCTCCCACATTAACGTTAGAAGTTATATTTTAGTTTGATGCTGGCGACACCAGCTGCTCAGCTGCTATTGAGGAGAGGAGCGGTACCTGCCGTCTGCAGCGTGCTGTGTTCACTAAATATAAATTTTCCTTGATAATTTTTGACCAAAACTGGCTGCTCTGATCCTCCTGCAGCCACACTGGCCATTGTACTGCAACAGAAATGTGTGCATGCATGCACAGCGACGACAACAAGCCGGGTTGCAGCGAGGGCTCTGTGCCTGCCAGACGCTGCCTGCACAGCGTGTGATCGTTGGACCCATCGCACGCACCCAACAGGCGCTGAGGTGGCGTGCACTGTTAGTATCAATACTTTTGTAAATTAGTACAAATTTACAAAAGTATCCAGTATAGTGTATATATATATATAATATATATATATATATATAATATATATATATATATATATATATATATATATATATATATATATATATAACATCAGGAGTGGGTCGTGACCTGAAGGGTGGAGAACATGAACATTAGGTGGAGGATGTCTGCTGCAACCTGTTATTGACTCTGACCTTTGACCTCTTGTGCAGCAGCAGATTAGACTCAGACCGAATGAAAGTGATAAATTGATCGACCCTCAGACAGTCTGACTGATCACAGTATATTTACTGATTTATTGATGGTCTGTGATCCCTCAGAGGTGTTAGTTGTTATTGCTGATCAGCTTTCAACTCCATGTGAGAATCAGTGCTCTTGCAGCTGTGTGCGTGTGTGTGTTACTGACGGTGTTGTCTCTTACTGGTCCCAGTACGTCCAGAACGACTCCCCCTCCAGTAAGTCTCTGGCGGGTCTGGTGGTCCAGCTGCTGCAGTTCCAGGAGGACGCGTTTGGACGTAGAGTCAATAATCCAGCTCTGACCAAACTTCCTGTGAGCACATGATTTTAGGTTTCTATAGAAACCACAGATGTTTGTGTTCTGTGGCTTTAATAAATAAATATTAACATTATTAAATATTATTGTTTCTTTATAATAAAGGTTATGTCATCACTTTCTTGTGTTCTCAGGCAAAGTGTTTCCTGGACTTTAAAGCGGGTGGAGCTCTTTGTCACATCCTAGGGTCAGTCTATAAGTTTAAGAGCGAGCAGGGCTGGTGAGTTGACCTTTAGCCCTCAGTGGTCCTGAGATGTAAACATGAAATGTACTATCTGAGCTGCTGCAGCCTCATCTCACTGTATGTCTTATTATTGTTTATACAACACGCAGGCGAAGATTTGACCTGCAGAATCCATCCCGCATGGACAGGAACGTGGAAATGTTCTTGAACGTGGAGAAGAACTTGGTCCAGGTACGACTCAGACTGCCTCAGTTCACATGTGTTGATTAGTGAAATAAACTTTATTGTGCACATGCTCAAAGACAAACACAAAGTTTTTAAAACTACAGCTTTAGTTTATTAGACAGAAACTCACTGTTTTATCTTACGAACATAAATTTGTACTTGATTTAACCTTTATGTTTTAATGTTCCTGATGTTTTCAGCTATAACTGAGCTGACTCACACATGAAACACACATGATTACACACTGATAATGAAACACTGTCTGTGGTTCTAACGTCATGTTTTTCTGTAACTTGTAGAATAACTGTCTGACTCGACCCACTGTGTTTCTGTCGCCGGACATGGAGCAGAAACAATCCAGTAAGCTCAAAGACATCATCAAGAGGCACCAGGTGAGTCCTGACTCTGTCCAATAAAAGGTTCTGTCTCATAGCACCTGTCTCTGTCTTACTGTTGTTGTCCTCTCTGTCTCGTCCAGGGCTCCATCACTGATGACAAGTCCAAAGCCACCCACCACATTTATCCGTCTCCACCCCAACAGGAAGAAGGTTCTGTCTCTAAACCCAAACTTTGATTCATTTAAGAAACACAAACTATAAATCCAGTGAGAAGAAAGAAGGAAGTGACATCAGATGTGATGATACACGTGATGTCAGATTTAGATCTCATCTAATCATATTTGGTTTTTGTGTTTGTGCTGCAGACGAGTGGCTTCGTCCAGTCATGAGGAAAGACAAACAGGTGTTGGTGCACTGGGGTTTGTCTCCAGACAGGTAAGCTCATAAACCTGATCTATGACCAACCAGCTCTGGACATCTGGTCACATTTATAACATCCTACATGGAAGACATTTTAAAATGATTACAACTAGAACAACTACAAGGAGGAAAAGGGGGAGGCCAGACAGTGTCGTATACAATTAAAAAAAAATTATTTCAGTCTCAGTTTGATTTCAGCAGTGAAAACATTACATCAAATCTAACATTTTGTTCCATATCAAAAAGATTTTTTTTTTTAATCATCCAGATTTTTACAGTCCTGTTTTTTCTTGTTTAAAAACTTTTATATGAACCTGTTTAATACATTTTTATTCGTATTTTAGTAATAACCTGATATGATAATTATTTTCATACCTAATAAAATGTTTAAATTGTTGTTCTGACCCACTTTTGTTTTTGTTTTGTCAGCTATGATACCTGGGTGTCAGCCAGTGAGGTGGACGGTGATGTGGAGGAGCCACCAAGCACTGACAGACCATGGAAGGTGAGCGACATCTTTAACCTCTAACATACTTTGGTTTTCTTAAAGAAAAAATGTTTGGAGTGAATAAGCTGTCAGTTTGATTGATTTGGTATGAATTATGATCTTTTAACCACGCTGCCTGCGGCTGCTGCTGATGCTTCTGTAATATAAGGACTTATTCAATATGTTAAGGTTAACGCTACGTCTGTAAAATAAGGACTTGTTCAACATGTTAAGGTTCACGCTGCGCCTGTAAAATAAGGACTTATTAAACACGTTAACATTAACACTGCGTCTGTAAAATAAGGACTTATTAAACACGTTAACGTTAACACTGCGTTTGTAAAATAAGGACTTATTCTACACATTAAGGTCAATGCTGCGTCTGTAAAATAAGGACTTATTAAACATGTTAACGTTAACACTGCGTTTGTAAAATAAGGACTTATTCTACACATTAAGGTCAATGCTGCGTCTGTAATATAAGGACTTATTCAACACGTTAAGAAAAATGCTGCGCCTGTAAAATAAGGATTTATTCAACATCTTAAGGTCAGCGCTGCATCTGTAATATAAGGACTTATTCAACACGTTAAGAAAAATGCTGCGCCTGTAAAATAAGGATTTATTCAACATGTTAAGGTTAACACTGCGTCTGTAAAATAAGGACTTATTCAACATGTTAAGGTTAACACTGTGTCTGTAAAATAAGGACTTATTCAAGCCATTAAGGTTAACGCTGCGCCTGTAAAATAAGGACTTATTCAACACGTTAAGGTTAACGCTGCGTCTGTAAAATAAGGACTTATTCAAGCTGTTAAGAAAAACGCTGCGCCTGTAAAATAAGGATTTATTCAACATGTTAAGCTTAACACTGCGTCTGTAAAATAAGGACTTATTCAACATGTTAAGGTTAACACTGCGTCTGTAAAATAAAGACTTATTCAACACGTTAAGGTCAACACTGCGTCTGTAATACAAGGACTTCTTCAACACGTTAAGATCAACACTGCATCTGTAAAATAAGGACTTATTCAACATGTTATGGTCAACACTGCACCTGTAAAATAAGGACTTATTCAACATGTTAAGGTTAACACTGCGTCTGTAAAATAAGGACATTTTGTAGAGATTGAAATCGTTTTGTATTTCTAACTCTGACGGCTGCTGTGAGATCTAAACCTCATCCCTGTCAGTGTTAAACGATGAGAAGAGATTGGGGCGGCGGTGTGAAGGGAGGATTCAAAGATTAATAAATCATCTCCCACTCAGGTTCACGCCAGGTGGGTTTTAGACACTGATGCTTTCAATGAGTGGATGAACGAAGAAGACTACGAGGTGGACGAGAACAAGAAGCCCGTCAGCGTCCGACAGAGGATTTTTCCCAAAGAAGAGGAGGTAGATATTTGTTTCCTGATGTTAGTTTGAATGTAGCACAGAAGACACAGACATGAACAGACTGCTCACACACTCTTCATCAGATACATGAATAGACTGCTCACACTTCATCGATACATCAACATCAAACTGAGTGCTGGTTTGTGTAGACGTGTGTGTATGTGTGTGTGTGTGTGTGTGTGTGTGTGTGTGTTTTCTCTGTAATTGTGTGTGTTGTTGCATATGTCTGTGGATGGCGTGTCATCCTCCTCTGTCTGGCCCATCCTTTCCAACCTTTTCTCACTCTTTGTCTCCTTCGGATGTTTCTCAGGGTTTCTGTCCAATTTTGGAAAATTATTAATTTCCAGGATTTAAAATCAAACTAGAGCTGGTGAATACAGAGGGATTAGTAACTACACATGAATGTCATATGGAAGACTTTAGAGATGAAAATACTCTGTTTTGGTCACTGACTCCTCGTGACGACCCTCACAGTTTCTGCTAACATGAAGTCGACTGGCCAATCACGTTTCCACATAATCTCAACCAATCAAAAGCTGCTTTGATTCAGAGGAAACAGCAGTGATCGAAACAAAGTACATGCTAGGTGAGGATCAGTCAGCTAAAGATAACATACGACAGATTAATCTTTCACCATAACAAACCAAGGGCTGCAGGGATGAGTTAACATGTTAGCACTTACTGTCGCCCCCCCCCCCCCCCCCCCAGCACAAGCTGGGACGTTCACCTTTTGTTTTGTTTTCACTACAACTACTACGTCTGGGACTACTGCAACTACTACGACTACTGCATCTACTACGTCTATGACTACTGCAACTACTACGTCTGGGACTACTGCAACTACTACGACTACTGCATCTACTACGTCTATGACTACTGCAACTACTACGACAACTACTACGACTACTGCAACTACTACGTCTACAACCACCACGCATTTTATGGTTCTGCGTTGAATCGGCGTGTAGGTTACAGCATAGGCTCTATGGCGACGTGGAGCCTACGCCGTAGCCTGACGTGCACCTCCCCAGAATTGTAACTACGTGTCACGGTCACGCAGACCTCCTGTCTGTCGCTGTATAGTGACACCGTTTCCCTCAGTGGAAATGAAGCTTGTATTTACTTGTATTTCATAGATAAACAATAAATTGTGAAGACAGTAAAGCCTCCACTAAAATAGCATTTTAAGTCTTGTGTGTGATTTATCCTTCAGGGATTTATACTTAGGGATTTATCCAGGTCTCTCATGAGAAGAGGAAATCTCCGCTCGGTGCTAAGCTAATTTAAACAATGCAAAATGCCCTAGACTGGCGCTAATAACATTAGCATTTTGCATTTGTGTAAAAAAACATGTTTAGTATAAGACAGTTGTTTTGTCAGTTAACTTTGTGAGTTGTAATGGAACCAAACTGTGTGCTGTTACCTTTGTTAAATGTTACCGTTGTCCCTGGTTTTATGACAAGATGAAAAGATTGCTAGCTGCTAGGCTAATTTATACAATGTAAAATGCCATAGGCTTGTGCTAATGACGTTAGCAAGTTATATTTGTGGGGAAAATGTGTCCGGATTAACACAAGTGTTTGTCAATGCTGCGAGTTATAGTGAAGCCAATTTGTGTACTTGTGTTTGAAATTGTCTCTATTAAGCCATGTTTAATGTGTGTTTTGGGTGTGTTTTGAATCAACTGAACTTTACAGCACTTCACAGAAACCTCCGCCACCAACCGTTTTGGAGATGTAACTGCAGAGTGACACAGACACACCACCACAGAAGTAAAAATGCTCACAACGGCATAGGCGATGTGCTTAGGCTACGTGCATAGGGTCTACGCACAACCATAAAGGGGCGGGTTAGGGTGGGTTAGGGATTAGGGGCGGCAGTAACTAGGGTTGGGTCGGTTCTCGGTAATACCAATTCTTGGGCAGAACGTAGGCGGAGCGGACTCTGTGGAGGTCTGCCCGGTAAAAGCGGACGTCCGCAAGCTCTGTGTGTGCAAAGCACGACCGTGCGGACTCCGCTCCGCGCACCTGTGTCACACAAGACTGCTCAGCATGTATTTTTCACATCATGGGGATTTTTCACAGACATTTTTACAGGAAACTACAATGCGGAAGTGCGCTCGACTCCGCTTATAGTACGCCTGAGTCTGTGAGCACCTGTGTCTGCCTCTTCGCCAAGCGCACAGCGAGCAGGAGAGAGAGGGGGGTGGGGGTGGGGCGGGGACTGAGCTAGGGGGTGCGAGTGCGCATGCGCCGAGGCCTCTACTGTAGCCTGGAGTTTGTTTAATAGTGACGGGGAGTCAATAATGGCGGACAATTTAGTCTCGAAGAAATCAAAGAATGCGCCACTATGGCAACACTTCGGCTTTGAGCCAGACGAAAGAGGCAACCCTTGTTTGCACTGATTGAGTAAGCTGCAAAATTTATTTGTAAGGAATAAAAGAAACAACGTGTTACTGTCACTCTGTTGTCCTATTGTCATTTTTTATTTTAAATGAGTCAATTGTGTCCCCAAGTGGCGAAAATACAGTATTACCAACTTGAGGCGGTTTTTCACAAAAACCGGACCGTTTTTTTTTTTTTTTTTTCTCCTCATACCGACCCAACCCTAGCAGTAGCTCAGTCCATAGGGACTTGGGTTGGGAACCGAAGGGTCGCCGGTTCAAGTCCCTGTCCGGAACAAATACGGAGCGTGGACTGGTGGCTGGAGAGGTGCCAGTTCACCTCCTGGGCACTGCCGGGGTGCCCTTGAGCAAGGCACTGAACCCCCCCAACTGCTCGGGGCACCTGACCAAGGCAGCCCCCTCACTCTGACACCTCTCCACTTTGTGCATGTGTAGGTCCTGTTTGTGCATGTGTGTGTATTTCGGACCGGTGTGTTAATGGCAACGGAGTGAAAAAATTGAATTTCCCCTCGGGGATTAATGAAGTATATAAAATTAAATTTAAATTAAAATTAAATGCCCTTTACTGCAAGTAGTTGCAACGACTACAACTACCACGTCTACGTCTTACTGCAACTACTACGTCTACATCTTACTGCAACTACTACAATTACTGCAACTACTATGACTACGACAACTGCAACTACTACAACTATTGCAGCTACTACATCTACGACTACTGCAACTACTACATCTACGACTACTGAAACTACTACATCTACAACTACTACGTCACTACTAACCCAACTGTGAATTTATACGCTTTTCTTTCCTAAACAGACGGTTGCTAACAAGTGTCTAATGTATTTACAGACTGGTTGCGATTTAAATCGTGAATCGGATTTGTTGTGAAAAAATCTGAGAAATTTTTTTTTTTTTTTTTTTTTTTGGACCATATCGCCCAGACCTGTGTCAATCAATCAATCAATTTTATTTATAAAGCCCAATATCACAAATCACAATTTGCCTCACAGGGCTTTACAGCATACGACATCCCTCTGTCCTTAGGACCCTCACAGCTGATCAGGAAAAACTCCCCAAAAAACTCTTTAACGGGGAAAAAAAATGGTAGAAACCTCAGGAAGAGCAACTGAGGAAGTATCCCTCTTCCAGGACGGACAGACATGCAATAGATGTCGTACAGAACAGATCAATATCATAAATTAGCAGTAATCCACATGACACAATGAGACAGAGAGAGAGACAGAGACAGAGAGAGATGCAGGACAGACGGTAATAACAGTAGCTTACCACAACATTAATGAAAGTAATAATATTATAATTATGATTACGGCTATTGTGGTACAATATGTTGAAAGTATATATTAATATCTGATAGTATACATATGTGCCAATAATCGTGTATAATAACAGTACAAGTGTGACTAATGATGGCAGCAGCAGCAGCAGCAGGAGGCATCTGGCAGGACCACGGCAGCAGCACAACCACACACGTCACACTGTCCAGGCACCGCTGTGATATGAGTTAATCTGAGAGACAGTGGAGCACAAAGGCTCCGGAGAAGAAGCCGAGTTAGTGACATGCAGTACAGCCGAGTTAGTGACATGCAGTAACAGGACATGAGTGTTAGCAAAGGAGAGAGAGAGAGAGAGCGAGAGAGAGAGAGAGAGAAGGAGAGAAGGTGCCGGGTGTATTATAGGGGGTACCCCGGCAGACTAGGCCTAAGTCAGCCTAACTAGGGGCTGGTATAAGGCAAGCCTGAGCCAGCCCTAACTATAAGCTTTATCAAAGAGGAAAGTCTTAAGTCTAGTCTTAAATGTGGAGACGGTGTCTGCCTCCCGGACCGTAACAGGAAGATGATTCCACAGGAGAGGAGCCTGATAGCTGAAGGCTCTGGCTCCTGATCTACTTTTGGAGACTTCAGGGACCACGAGTAACCCTGTGTTCTCAGAGCGCAGTGTTCTGGTGGGATAATATGGCACTATGAGCTCTCTAAGATATGATGGAGCTTGACCATTTAGAGCTTTATAAGTTAACAGTAGGATTTTAAATTCAATTCTGGATTTTACAGGGAGCCAGTGCAGAGAAGCTAAAACAGGAGAAATGTGTTCTCGCCTCTTAGTTCCTGTTAGTACACGTGCTGAGTTTTTAAACACTTAGTAGAGCTACCTGGTAATAGAGCGTTACAGTAATCCAGCCTTGAGGTAACAAAAGTGTGGACCAATTTTTCTGCATCTTTTCGGGTCAGGATAGGCCTAATTTTCGCAATATTACGCAGATGAAAAAATGCAGTCCGTGAGGTTTGTTTTAAATGAGAATTAAAAGACAAAGCTTGATCAAATGTTACTCCGAGGTTTCTTACGGCAGTGCTAGAGGCCAGAGCAATGCCATCTAGAGAAACTATGTCATCAGATAAAGAGTCTCTGAGTTGTTTGGGGCCAAGAACAATAACTTCAGTTTTGTCTGAATTTAACATCAGGAAATTGGTGCTCATCCAGGTTTTGATGTCTTTAAGGCAATTATGAAGTTTAGTTAATTGATTGCTTTCTTCTGGCTTCATCGATAAATACAACTGAGTATCATCCGCATACAATGGAAATTTACAGAGTGATTTCTAATTATGTTAACTAAAGGAAGCATATATAGAGTAAATAGGATTGGTCCGAGCACAGAACCTTGCAGAACTCCAAAACAAACTTTAGTACGCAAGGATGATTCATTATGAACGTGAACAAACTGAAAATGATCAGATAAATAAGATTTAAACCAGCTTAGTGCAGAACATTTTAGGCCAATTACATGTTCCAGTCTCTGCAGTAGAATTTGATGGTCAGTAGTGTCAAACGCCGCACCAAGATCTAATAAAACATGTACAGAAACAAGTCCTTTGTCTGAAGCAATCAGAAGGTTATTTGTAATTTTAACTAGTGCTGTCTCAGTGCACAGTGATGCACTCTAAATCCTGACTGAAATTCCTCAAATAAATTATTATCATGGAGAAAATCACACAGCTGGTCTGCGACTACTTTCTCAAGGATCTTTGACAGAAAGGGAAGATTAGATATTGGTCGATAGTTGGCTAACACCTCTGGATCCAGGGTGGGCTCTTTTAGTAGAGGTTTAATTACAGCTACCTTAAAAGACTGTGGTACATAGCCTGTTAATAAGGATATATTGATCATATCTAATATATGAGTGTTAACTAAAGGAAAGACCTCCTTAAGTAGCCTAGTTGGGATGGGGTCTAAGAGACACGTTGATGATTTAGATGAAGAAATCACTGCGGTCAGTTCTTGAAGAGAAATTGGGGAGAAGCAATCTAAATATATATTAGGTCTTACAGCTGTGTTTGAGGTTAGATAGGTACTATCTGAGGACAGGAGGTCATGAATTTTGCTTCTAATAGTTAGAATTTTGTCATTAAAAAAGCTCATAAAATCATTACTGCTAAGGGCTAAAGGAATACAAGGCTCAATAGAGCTTTGACTCTGAGTCAGCCTGGCTACAGTGCTGAAAAGAAACCTGGGGTTGTTCTTATTGTCTTCTATTAATGCTGAGTAATAGTTTGGTTTGGCATTGCGGAGGCCCCTCTTATACGTTTTGAGACTGTCTGCCCAGACTAAACGAGATTCTTCCAGTTTAGTTAATCGCCAATTCCTTTCAAATTTTTGCAATATTTGTTTTAACTTACGGGTTTGAGAGTTACACCAAGGAGCAAACTTTCTTTGCTTTGTTAACTTCTTTTTAAGAGGAGCTATGGAGTCGAGTGTTGTTCGCAGCGAGCCTACGGCGCTATCGACAAGATGATCACTTCGGGAGAGTTTGAAGTCAGTATGGGAAACCTCTGTTACTAAAGAACATGGTATTAAATTTAACAACAATGGAATGGTTATCAATTTCAGTTCCATATGTCAGAACAAGATCAAGGGTATGGTTAAAACAGTGAGTGGGTTCATGTACACCCTGACTGAAGCCAATGGAGTCTAATAATGAGATAAACGCAGTAGCCAGGGAGTCATTATCAACGTCAACATGAATGTTAAAATCGCCTACAATAATAACTTTATCTGATTTAAGAACTAAACTAACCCTAACCCTAACCATATCAGAATTCAGATACAAACTCAGAATACGGGCCAGGAGCACGGTACACTATAACAAATAAAAGTGGCTGCGAGGTTTTCCAGGTCAGTGTAGTTTGTTTACAGCCTGGTTGTGGCGGTGACGTTAAGTCATTTGACCATGGTGTAGTTTGTTTACGGCCTGGTTGTGGTGGTAACGTTGAGTCATGTGACAGTGGTGTAGTTTGTTTACAGCCTGGTTGTGGCAGTGGCGTTAAGTCATGTGACCATGGTGTAGTTCGCTTACCACTTGGTTGTGGCGGACACACTAAGTCATATGACCGTGGTGTAGTTTGTTTACGGCCTGGTTGTGGCGGTAACATTGAGTCATGTGATCGTGGTGTAGTTTGTTCACGGCCTGGTTGTGGCGTTAACATTGAGTCATGTGACCGTGGTGTCGATGACGTTGGGTTATGTGACCTTGGTCTAGTTTGTGGTGTTCATTAGTGAAGATCATCTGACTGATCATAAATACTAGCTACTTTACTACTTTAACAGACAAACATCGTCCCTGTAGCTCTGTATTTTGAATTAAACGACAGGAAACAGGAACCCTGCTTGTCTCCTCCACCACCACAGCACCCCCCCCCCCCCCCCCCCCACCCCCACCCCCACCCCCACCCCCCCGCCGCCGTTGTTCTCCCACCACTCCCCCTCCTTGTGTGTGAAACCGATCCATCCTCTCATTCTGCCGCTCTTTCTCTCATCCTCCATCCCTCGCTCCCTGCGCTGCACGGCGTTTGTCTGATCAGTCTTCCCGTACACCCGATCGCAAGGAGCGCAAGGCCAACTCTGCGGGGAAGAAGAGGAGGCGCTCACCCTCACCGCCCAGCACTCCTGCTGAGTCCCGCAAGAAGGGAGGAAAGAAGGGGTAAGGATGCCACTTTCTCATCTTCTCTTTTATATTCAGATGTAGAGCCAAGATTTAAAGGCTGAATATTTGTCTTTTACAACTTGGTCTGTGAATGATGAGGGATAAAAGCCAAACTCAAACAGATACTGTGTTACTTCCTGTCCTGAACACACCGTTTCCTCCTCAGATTGTACCTGATAGACAAAAAGGTCACCAGTGTGTAAGCAGCTCTGATACTCAACTTATGGTTCGTGGGCCAAATCTGGCTCATGACAGGGGGCCAGGTCTCCCAGCACATTCTAACTCACTCAACATAAACTGATTCAACTGAAACTTTTTCTCATGTAAATATGGTGATAAATATTACGATATCAAAATACAGCTGGTTTATCAAACAGGGGCCGATCAAGGGGCCCCAAATATCCTAAAATACTACAAGCACCCCTGCATACACCTTACCTGTGCAAGACTGCTGCAACTGGCCCCTGATCTCCTGTCCTGTCACTTATGTGGCCCCTGGTCTCCTGTCCTATCACTAACGTGGCCCCTGGTCTCCTGTCCTGTCACTAACGTGGCACCTGGTCTCCTGTCCTGTCACTAATGTGGCCCCTGGTCTCCTGTCCTATCACTAATGTGGCCCCTGGTCTCCTGTCCTGTCACTAACGTGGCCCCTGGTCTCCTGCCCTGTCACTAACGTGGTACCTGGTCTCCTGTCCTGTCACTAACATGGCCCCTGGTCTCCTGCCCTGTCACTAACGTGGCACCTGGTCTCCTGTCCTGTCACTAACGTGGCACCTGGTCTCCTGTCCTGTCACTAATGTGGCCCCCGGTCTCCTGTCCTGTCACTAATGTGGCCCCTACTAATAACACTGACTTGTTATGGTCTGTACAGCTGAATGTCTGAGACACGTCCACTTCCTATGTCGTCTCACTGACTGTGACTCTGTGTTTGGTGTCAGGAACCCGGGGCCTCACTGGAAGCGTCGGGGCCACAGAGGCGAAGAGGAGGACACGGAGGAGGACATGACCAAGGACATGGACGACTCTTCAGCTGGTGCCAGCATTGAGGAGGGCAGCATGTCTAAGAATGGTACGTGCCGGGGGAGGGGCTAAGATGGACTCTTCCTAATTGTCAGCCTGATCACGCTCAAGGTGACATCATCCCATCTTTACATCATTCTGGCAAACAGTGACATCATCCCATCTTTACATCATTCTGGCAAACAGTCCAAAACTCAGATTGATTTAAATATAATTAAGTTGACGGAGAGGAGGAGACATGAGAAGGAGGAGGAGGAGGAGACATGAGGAAGAGGAGGAGGAGACATGAGGAAGAACCTTTGTAACAGTAACAATGATAAGTTGTTAATGTGACATCGAGCTGCAGCCAACATATATTTGTCATATATTTATTGTATATGTATCATGAATATATTATCATATATTTTTTATATATTAATCATATATTCTAGGGCTGCATGATAACTTTTCTTTTAAACCGATACCGATAACACACACACACACACACACACACTTATGTATGTATATATATATATATATATATATATATATACATATATATATATGTGTGTGTGTGTATATGTATATATATATATATATCATGACATCAATACTATAAACAAAACCAAAACAGTTTTGACCCTTTAAATGAAGAGATATTTATTTTATCCAATGAAAAAATATTGGCAAGCATCTCAAACATTTTTGAAAAGATATCAAACAAAAAAACATTTGATATCTCAAATGAACATCAATTTAAATAAGGTGCATTACTTACTGATATAATAATAAAGGCCCCTTGAACTGATGCAAATACATGCATCGGGATTACAAACTGAAAAAGTTCATTCCAGAAGTTCAAAAAAATAACTACATATAGAAAATGATTGCACTGAACAAGTTAGATTCAAACATTTCTATGTAAACACAGTCTGAAAATGTGCGTTCTTAAACAAAAATAATAATGCACTGACACAAGTTAGATTTGTCTATGTAAACAAATTAATAAAGTGCATTCCTCAATAACAATAAAAAATACTGACAAGTTAGACTTGATTATGTAAACAAACTGGAAAAAGTGCATTTCATAGTAAAAAAAAAAATAAGTTGAAAGGATTTTGGCTTATTGTTCCATTCAAATGAATACTTTTTCACTAAGGTAAATGAGGTTCAGTTCTTTTATCTCATATTAGAAGAGAGAGACAGCAGTGAGTGAGTGAGTGTGCACGTCTGTGTGTGTGTGTCAGAGAGAGTGTGTCTGTCTGTGTGTGTGTGAGAGAGAGAGAGACAAAAAGAGAGAGGGTTCTGACCTGATATCGCACCGTATTCTCAACACTCAAACTTTTGGTTCCTTAATGACTTACAGGGGAACTATTTATCTAGCCTTGTACCTCTTGATGGATCAGGGCAAGATTTTTTTTTAATGAAAAGCAGTGTCTCTGCCTTTTCGCATGCAAGTCTGTTTCTTTCCTCGGTCATCACGTGTCTAGCAGCAGAAAACAAGCGCTTGCTCGTTCACAGCAAGTTGTAAAGAGTGGGCCATGAAGCCGAGGCTTGCAACACCGCACTCATTCATTGTCTTTTCCAGATTACGCGCATTATCTCGTAAGACAACATGCACCATCTCCTTCTTAATATTCCACTGCTGTGGCATAGCTTCAAAAGTCCGGTGAATCATTGTACCTGTGTGTGAGCCAGGCAGCTCCTGGGACTGCAACACCGCTCTGTATAGTTGAAAGTCTGTATTTAACCACTGCGCGGTCAGACTCATCATGCTTACAGGGCTGACATCAAAAGTCCATATATCCATGGTGAAGTTTATGTCTTTCACGTTGTTATCAGTCAAAGTGTGAATACATTTAGAGATCGCATCATACTTAGCTGGAAGGCACACATCAGAAAAGTAGCGGCGACTCTGCATTGTAAACCGTGGCTCCAAGTGATTAATCAAACGAGAAAAGCCTCTGTCCTCAACGAGGGTGAAGGGCTGGTCATCAAGCGCCATCATTTCCATGATTAAATCTTCAATAGCCTTAGTCCGTGGGTCATTTCTGGCAAATTTCTTTTACTTTTTCGAAAGCCTCGCCGATGTGTGTAAGTCCCAGTGGCTTCTTTGCGGCTGGCTTTAAGTTGCTAGCGTCTTTAGCAGCCCCGGCGTCCTCATATGCTTTCAATACTCCGTTGAAGCAATGGTTATGTTTCAGGTGACTGATCATGTTTGAAGTATTGAAGCTTGTGCTACTTTCCCTTCCTCGTGGAACTCGCTTGGAAAATTTGTTACAAATAACCAGCAAGCTGTCTTGTTCGGAAACTTTGAGAAGAAGTCTCACACAATCGACGCCATCTTCTCTGTTTTCAAACATAAACATGCTGACGCTGTGCTGCATGCTCGTTGTGCTGCATTCACGGTGTGACGGAAATTCCCTGTTCCCACGTTTGCTAGTCGTTCTTTCTGCCTTTTTAAGTTCATGTTTCTATTGTTTATGTGTAACGTGGAAAAATATTGTGGATATCAATTCAAGTCAGCAACTACCAAAATTATGACCGAGTTAACGAGTTGTTTTTCCGACATAAGGGGGTATTCTTGAATTTTCCCAGTCAGAAAGAGTTTTTCTGATTATGCCGACGTCACTTGAACGCAGCATATACTGCAGACCATTCAGGTGTCATAGTGGGAGCGGGCACTGCCGTGCTGACAAAATTATATATGTTATCGGGGCTATTCGTCGTGATATTGGACTTATCGGAATGACGTAATAATTTCCTGTTATCGTGCACCCTTAATATATTCATTATATATTTATCATATATTCATTATATATTTATCATACATTTCTTAAATATATCAGCCAACATATTAAATTCATACATTTACATGGTAATTATTAGTGAACCTGATCGGAGGCCGTCTCCGTCTGAACAACAACATTCTGTTTCATCTGATTTTTAAAGGTGTGCAGATTTTTTTTCTTTTGACTCTTGTTGTTTTTACTCTTGTTGTTTTTATCTGAGTGATGAACCCTATTCATTCATGCGTTCATTTCATGTATTTATTATAAAATTAATCTGTGGTGTGCTCTCTGTCTGGTATTGTCTGGGTGGTTCCTACACACTGAACATCCACACAGTTCAGAAGAAGATCCTCAGATTGTCCCACCGACACTGACCATCAGAAAGCAGCCTGTGTTTGATTTTATTAACAATCAGAGGTTCTCTTTAAAGATTATCATTAAAACACACACAGTC
The DNA here is from genome assembly GCF_041903045.1 of Epinephelus lanceolatus. Taxonomy (NCBI): domain Eukaryota; kingdom Metazoa; phylum Chordata; class Actinopteri; order Perciformes; family Serranidae; genus Epinephelus; species Epinephelus lanceolatus. The sequence goes on from NC_135743.1 coordinate 20,244, forward strand.
CTGACTGAAGAGGATCTCTGTAGACCAGGTCCCATCTGGTTTGTCCCTCTTATACAGAAACCTCCTCCCCCATCACAGTCTGTGTTCCACAATCCTACTAACAAAACACAGTGACAGTTAATACCTCCACCCGCGGCAGAATGCAGCCATCAGTACCCCGGTGCGCTGTCTCTGTTAAAATTATATTTATAATCTTATTTTTTTCAGCAGCCGACTTTTTAAATCTTTGTTCTGTTGACAGCAACTTCAAAGAAAGACAGTGAGAACACTCCAGTCAAGGGAGGGAATGTGGCCGACCTGGGTATGTATCAATAACTCATCTGTTCATTGACGGATCGATGACACTGATCAATTCCTACATCATTTATATTGATCGATTCCTACATCATTTATATTGATCGATTTCTACATTTTTTCAGTGTCAGTATGTCTGTCATGTTTCTAAACTAAAATTAGTTCTTCTGTTTTTTCCAGATGACATGGAGGATGACTCTGTGGTGTCCGGTGGAAAGGTAAGATGGCTGATCTCTGTAGGTGGAGGTAGATGGAGACAGAGTAAGATGGCTGATGTCTGTAGATGGAGGTAGGTGGAGACAGAGTAAGATGGCTGATGTCTGTAGATGGAGGTAGATGGAGTGAGAGTGTATCGCCAGATGTGGTCAGAGTGACATCACGTCAGTTCCAAGTCTCTCTTAACAGTTTAGTTTTCTGTCATATGAACCTTAAAACCTGAATCACTAAATGTGACGTTAATGAAACGCCGACTCGTCTGCACTCGTCACTGTCATCACCACTCATCCAATCGCAGTGGAGAAGCGGCAGAACAAACACAGCAAAGATCAGCTATCACAGAGGATGAACACAAGTGCTCAACAACACCGGGCCCTCACACGGCCTGACAATAGTCCGACCAGATAAAAGCATAACGACCAAACGGTCGACCAGAACTTTACAGCCCTGCTTGTCTCACGTGTCATTAGCATATCCACACACCTACCTTTAGCTCCAGAGCTCCTCTGGTCTTTATTTCCCACTACACTGGTGGAGGACGGTAGCCTGGGGAAACCATCCTAATTTTGCGAGCTCATATTCGATTTCGCTCCACAGATCGGTCTGGCCATGCAGTCATAGAGGCGCATTCTGGCATTGGTTAAAGCTTACCATCACAACTGTTTATTACTTTGAGGCGGGCACATCATCAGAATAGGAGGGACAAGGAGCAGAGTGAATGCATTTCATAAACAACCAACATGGCTTCTGATTTTGAAACTGCGATGGTAAATGTGTTGAACGAACTGGAACGTACATTTTCTTTAAAAGCAGAACTAACGGCTGCACTGAAAGCTTTTATTGAAAAAAAGGATGTGTTTGCCGTCCTTCCTACAGGGTTTGGTAAAAGTTTAATTTACCAACTGGCTCCATTGATCGGGAAAAAGATGGGACTCAGTGAAAACCCAGTGGCTATTGTTTCTCCGCTAGTTGCTCTCATGGAGGAGCAGGTCAGGGATGCGACCAAGCTGGGAATCACAGATCACAGCCATGCAACTCAGAGTCCACAATGAGGAGGAAATCCGCAAAGATGGCAACACTCTTTGCCAGACATCATCACAGCTCATCTCCACTGCAGCTTGCTGGTCTGTTTACGGTGGTGTTGTGCCAGCCTACGTCACACGTTTCGTTTACTCTGATTGGTTTTCCGTCTTTCCAATTGCATGAAGGGGCACTTTGAGTGACAGCCGTTGATACCGCCCCTCGGGGATAGAGGAAATGTACACTCCATGCCCAGACCCATTCGCGTTTTGCAAATTGGGTCTGGCAGCGCCAGGCTAGGAGGAAGGTGGAGTTCTGTGAAAATATTTTTTCCAGCATGGAATATTTCTGGAAGATCATCTTGTGTTGGTGTTGATTGAGGATGTTGGTTTTTATTTGCATCGTTTGGTGGCTGACTCTTTGTGCAGGACGAGGAGGAACAGGGCAAAGCTGAAATCAACCGACTGATGGACGCTGGCGAGGACAATGTGACTGAGCAGACTCACCACATCATAATCCCCAGCTACAGCGCCTGGTTTGACTACAACTGGTAAGTGCTGAGGAATGACCATGGGTTTACTTTTCAGATGTCTCTTGTGTTGTAGTTAGGGATGCAGCGAATATTCGGTAACTGAATATATTCGGCCGAATATTGCAAAAAAACACACATTCGGTATTCGGTGGAATAAGTTAAAAGCAAGGCCGAATAATAGCGGCGTGTTTTGATAACGCAATCAAACAGCGTGCCGTGACGCGCGGAGTAAAATGTCAGCAGTGTGGCGATCCGTCCCTCGCTGCACTCGCATTTGCGACTAAAAATAGTTTTGAGCGAGCAAAATAGGCTTAAATCATAGAAAAGTGATTTATCTTTTCATAAATGACAAAAGGCACATCTGCCTCATTTTCGCTGTGGTATTGTGATACTAGTCAGAACCATGATATTTTCATTGGTATTGTACAATGGAATCCAATTTTGGTACCGTGACAACACTAATCTGGAGGGGGTTCATCTGCAAAAACTGATGAAAAACTAAACAACGATATTCGGTATTCAGTACTTGGTATTCGGCCAAGCGTTTAATATTATTCAGCTTCGGCCACAAATGTTCATTTTGGTGCATCCCTAGTTGTAGTGAGAACAGAAGGCCTCGGACTCCTGTACATCTGTTTTTTTAGGGTTGGTAACAACACTGATCTTTTTATTCATCTGAATAAACCACAGTTCAAGATTAAACACTGGGTCATATCAGTCTGACTCATAGGTCTGAGAAGAACAACAGTTACAGCAGGTCACAAGGAGTCATTTTAAATTTTTGTTCTGTTTCCTGTCAGCATCCATGAGATCGAGAGAAGAGCTCTGCCAGAGTTTTTCAATGGAAAGAACAAATCCAAGACTCCAGAGATGTGAGCTCATACACAATTTTACAAATGACACCAAAGCAGACGTGTTTCAGAGGTGTGGTTTTTGTATGACGTGTTGCTGCAGACTCACAGTAATAGATTATCTGTCATGGTGGTCTCCAACAGATACCTGGCTTACCGTAACTTCATGATCGACACATATCGGCTGAACCCTCAGGAGTACCTCACCTCCACCTCCTGTCGCAGGAACTTGACTGGGGACGTCTGCGCCATCATGAGGTGAGCAAAGATTTGTATTTATTTGTTTTTATTTTCCAAGTTGTGAATTTTAAAACATTTCTGAAACGCAAACACAGCTCCTCCTGGATAACACATCAAAAATTTTGTTTGGGTTCGGCCCACTTGACATACTGCTGTGTCTGTAGGCTATGGCCTATTCACAAGTGCTGGAATTTACTTGACAACACCTGAATGCCACACAGTCTCCACTCCAACTGAGTGTGTGTAGCAGCGTGTTTTACTGTGCGTAACAGCAGTCTTTTGATGGTCATTGACTCACTGTCCATAACAATAACTATGTCAGGTAACAAACTGCGTGCGTGCGTGCATGCGTGCATCCGTGTGTGCCGAAACTCAGCCATGTGCGATACAGAGAGCAAAGGAGAAATGTAAATGCACGACCATGTAGAGACAGAAACGACATGCCGTCATATAAACAAGATAAAAAACATAAGGCTATTTAGTTAGTTTAATAAAAGGTCAGGGTATAGACCTGTTCTACAGGAAAGGTGACCTTACATGACTTCTGTTGTGATCTGGTGCTATACAGAAAACAGAGTTAGGGTTAGTCTTCCTGAAAGAGAGATTATTATGAAATGATGGTCCTGGGTTAGTTTAATTCCACAGCTGCTGCTTCTTCTGTTACTCTAACAACTGTTTTAGTTTGATAATGTGACATTGGCTGTGGTTAGGGTTAAAGTGAAGATAACCACAGCGATGTGATGTCACAGACACGTAGTTAAACAGACTACAAACATTTAATGAACTGAATTAAAGTATATTAAATGTCCGTGCTGTGTGTCTCCAGAGTTCACGCGTTCTTGGAGCAGTGGGGTTTGGTGAACTACCAGGTGGACTCTGAGAGCCGCCCATTACCCATGGGACCTCCACCCACTCCTCACTTCACCGTGCTGGCGGACACACCATCTGGTCTCATGCCCCTGAACCACAGACCCCCACCGGTAAGGACAGCTAAAATAAACCTGAGGGAGTGATGGAAGAAAACAGACTAAAACAGAGCTTCGCCCATTCTGGGTTTCATTCTTCTAGATTCCTTCTCAGCAGCCGATGCCCAACTTTGCAGACAAAGGCAAAGACAAGGCCATCGACCTGCAGAACTTTGGCCTCCGCACCGACCTCTACAACAAGAAAAATCTGAAGGTCGGCACACGACTCACTTCACAACATGTAATACGTTATGTGTGTAATAATTAAACTTGAGATGATGGATGAAGGAGTAAACAGGAAACAAGCCTGTCAAGTAGCCTTTTGTTCTCACTCATTGGAGTCTGTCAATCAAAATAATTTCAAACCTTTTCTAATTCGTGTTCTCGTAGTTCTGTCATCAAGCTTTATGTGATCATTTGGTTTTGGTTCCCTGCAGGGTAAAACAGGTAACTCCACCAGGGATTGGACGGAGCAGGAGACTCTGCTGCTGCTGGAGGTAAATCTCTTCTGATCACTCAAACTGTTGTTCCATAAATACTGATGGAAACTAAATGTGTTAATCTCACTTGTTTCATGTCGTTCATCTGTATCCTCTGTCACCTCTCCAGTTTGTCTCCTTCCATTCTCCACACCTCTTGTGTCTCTTCTGTACATGTGACCGTTACTCCTCTTATGATGTCAGATGACTCCTTTGTGCCCGCCTGCGATCATCTGTCCTTATTTTTTCTCTACAATTGTCCTCCTTTCCACAGTACATAAGCCTCCTCCTTACTTCCCTCCCTCCCTCCCTCCCTTCCTCCATCCATCCATCTGACCCTTCTGTCTGTACGTCTGTCCTCCCATCTTTCAGTCTCTGTGTGATCTTGAACACATCTTTGACAAGATAATATGACTCCCCTTGTCTCTTGCAGGCCCTGGAGATGTTCAAAGACGACTGGAACAAAGTGTCTGAGCACATCGGTTCACGCACCCAGGACGAGTGTATCCTGCACTTCCTGCGGCTGCCCATTGAGGACCCATACATAGAGAGCACTGAGGCGGCCCTGGGCCCTCTGGCCTACCAGCCCATACCCTTCAGCCAGTCTGGAAACCCAGTCATGAGCACTGTCGCCTTCCTGGCCTCTGTGGTTGACCCCAGGGTGGCATCTGCTGCCGCCAGAGCAGCTCTAGGTACGGCCAGTTGTACGCAGCAGCTCTCCAGATCAACATATGCACTCACAGTTGATAGAAGAATAAAAAAAAAGAAAACAATAAAATTAGTCAAAGCTTGTGAGCTTAAAAACTATATGTGGAATTAATAATAAAGAACTCTACATTTCCCTACCCCGAGTCTTAAAGCTTTAAAGATTTAAATCTAATCTAATGGTTGTGTTCTGATTACCTCAGAATGAGTCGTTTATATCTACACAGGAAGCAGGTCCTTGTCTACAGAGATCACCATGTTGCACTGCCATGTTTCTACAGTAGCCCAGAACGGACAAACCAGACACTGACTCTAGATAGAGACATTCATGTGTTCATAATCTGCAGCTCCTCCAAATGAGCAGCATCAAAGAAACACTGACAGTGTTTCCTGGTGTAAATGAGCTGGTGTGTGTGTTTCTGAGAGGAAGAGACCTCTGTGGATAGTTCAGCCCCTGAACATCTGGATCTGAAGTTAACAGAGATAAAGGGTGAGCACACATGAACAGGTGCTGAGCGAGCGGCCTGTCTCAGACAGGAAGAAGAGACCTCTGTGGATAATTCAGCTCCTCAGCAATCAACACTGAAGGAATTCTGACCAGGAGAAGTTTCAGCTGGTTGTAATCTGTAATTTGTAGTCCTCCTGAATCTGACACACTGGAGTTTTAATAAAGATAGACAAAGAACTGAGGCCATATGGGAACACCTGGATTAAATCAGTCTCTAACAGATCAGTGTCTTCTCAACTGTCCTCTGTCTTTCTGCAGAGGAGTTCTCCCGAGTACGTGAGGAGGTGCCAGCTGAGTTGGTGGAGGCTCACGTGAAGAAGGTGCAGGAGGCGGCCAGGAGCACAGGGAAGGTGGACCCCGCCTTCGGCCTGGAGAGCAGTGGCATTGCAGGCACCGCCCCAGAGGAACCAGAAAAGACTGGTTAGTGTTAGAAACGGAGCAGGAACATAGTTTCTAACAGTAGAAGAAGAAGCAGAGCGTGTTGTCGTGTCGCATACAGTCTCATTACTTGTAGTGACACCTGCAGCCACCAGAGGGCAGCAGATAGTATCAGATTACTGCTGAGTGAGATGACATGTTGGTGCTGACGGAGCACTGGACATCATCATCTCTTCTTTTTCCTCCATCTTTGAATTAACATGACGCTGACACGATGAGTCTGTGTCGTTTTCATCTGAAGATTAGACACATCTCAGTTTGTTCCAAGGGGGTGGGGGGCTTCTGAGCATCATATTGCTGTGGTAACCAGCGGATTAAAAACAACAGTGGCAGATGGGGAGGAGGAGGAGGAGCAACTGTAAACTGGGTCATCACACTGTGCTGATCTCTTTGTGTTTCATCCAATCTGAGCTCCTTAAAATATTTAAATCACACACGAGTTGTTGGTTTCCCCTCATTAACACTTCCTGAGATACAGCAGTGACTGAAAGGGTTGAATATGTCGCCTGGACTTAAGCACACACACACACACACACACACACACACACACCACACAACACACACACTCAGTCAATATTAAGACCATTAAAGCAGCACTTACCTTTCTTGCATTTCACACAGCACTTAGAAAAAATTTGAACATCCACAACTCCTGCCTCCCTCCAAAGTCCCATCCCCCACCTCCTGCAACAAGGAGAGCGAGTGTTACATTATAACCAAGACAGTATAACGTAACCCCGGAGTTTTAAAACTCAACCAGAGTCAGTGATGACTGATGAGTTTTAGAATAAGGATACAGTGCTAACATTAGATAGTAGCCTTAACGTTACTAGTAAGTGGAAACGCACAAGGAAGATAACGTTAATGTTTCAGAGGCTACGCCACAGTAGGCTAACGTTAGCCATTAGCAACTGGATGCTGTGTTGTCGTTTAACATTATATGTTATATTGGAAGCAAACTAAACATAACGTTACCTGTCCTGCACAGTCAAACGCAACCCCGAGTTTTGAAACTTATTCGGGGTCAGTGATAACTGATGAGTTTTATAATATAACATAAGCACTAGCGTTAGATAGTACTGGTGACTGGCAAAAAACATAATACAGAGGCTCAAGCTACAGTAGGCTACAGTAGGCTAATGTTAGCCATTGGCAACTTGATGCTGTGTTGTCATATATATATAATGTTATAGCCTATGTTACATTAGAGGCAAACTAAAAATACCTGTCCAGCAGAAACTCTGTGACCATCTCGTCCCTTTTTAGCTCAGGATGAAGCTGCAGCAGTCTTTGCCATCGCTCGAAAGCAGAGCTGACGTTGACCCGAGTTTTGGCTCTTGCAGCATCGAGTTCTCGCTTAGTGTTAGAAACTACAACGTTTACCAAACAGCTCTCGTTAGAAACTACAATGTTTACCAAGCAGCTCTCGTTAGAAACTACATTTACCAAGCAGCTCTCGTAAGAAACTACGTTTACCAAGCAGCTCTTTAAGAAATTACAATGTTTACCAAGCAACTCTCGTTAGAAACTACAACGTTTACCAAGCAGCTCTCGTTAGAAACTACAGTGTTTACCAAGCAGCTCTCGTTAGAAACTACAATGTTTACCAAGCAACTCTCGTTAGAAACTACGTTTACCAAGCAGCTCTCGTTAGAAACTACAACGTTTACCAAGCAGCTCTTTTAGAAACTCCGTTTACCAAGCAGCTCTCGTTAGAAACTACATTTACCAAGCAGCTCTCGTTAGAAACTACTACGTTTATCAAACAGCTCTCGTTAGAAACTACAACGTTTACCAGGCAGCTCTTTTAGAAACTCCCTTTACCAAGCAGCTCTCGTTAGAAACTACTATGTTTACCAAACAGCTCTCGTTAGAAACTACTATGTTTACCAAGCAGCTCTCATTAGAAACTACTATGTTTACCAAACAGCTCTTTTAGAAACTACAATGTTTACCAAGCAGCTCTCGTTAGAAACTACAATGTTTACCAAGCAGCTCTCGTTAGAAACTACAATGTTTACCAAACAGCTCTTTTAGAAACTACAATGTTTACCAAGCAGCTCTCGTTAGAAACTACAATGTTTACCAAACAGCTCTTTTAGAAACTACAATGTTTACCAAGCAGCTCTCGTTAGAAACTACAACGTTTACCAAGCAGCTCTCATTAGAAACTACAATGTTTACCAAACAGCTCTCGTTAGAAACTACAATGTTTACCAAACAGCTCTTTTAGAAACTACAATGTTTACCAAGCAGCTCTCGTTAGAAACTACAATGTTTACCATGCAGCTCTCATTAGAAACTACTATGTTTACCAAACAGCTCTCGTTAGAAACTACAATGTTTACCAAGCAGCTCTCATTAGAAACTACAATGTTTACCAAGCAGCTCTCGTTAGAAACTACTATGTTTACCAAGCAGCTCTCATTAGAAACTACAATGTTTACCAAGCAGCTCTCGTTAGAAACTACAATGTTTACCAAGCAGCTCTCGTTAGAAACTACTATGTTTACCAAGCAGCTCTCGTTAGAAACTACAATGTTTACCAAACAGCTCTTTTAGAAACTACAATGTTTACCAAGCAGCTCTCGTTAGAAACTACAACGTTTACCAAGCAGCTCTCATTAGAAACTACTATGTTTACCAAACAGCTCTCGTTAGAAACTACTATGTTTACCAAACAGCTCTTTTAGAAACTACAATGTTTACCAAGCAGCTCTCGTTAGAAACTACAATGTTTACCATGCAGCTCTCATTAGAAACTACTACGTTTACCAAACAGCTCTCGTTAGAAACTACAATGTTTACCATGCAGCTCTCGTTAGAAACTATGTTTACCAAGCAGCTCTCGTTAGAAACTACAATGTTTACCAAACAGCTCTTTTAGAAACTACAATGTTTACCAAGCAGCTCTCGTTAGAAACTACAACGTTTACCAAGCAGCTCTCATTAGAAACTACTATGTTTACCAAACAGCTCTCGTTAGAAACTACTATGTTTACCAAACAGCTCTTTTAGAAACTACAATGTTTACCAAGCAGCTCTCGTTAGAAACTACAATGTTTACCATGCAGCTCTCATTAGAAACTACTACGTTTACCAAACAGCTCTCGTTAGAAACTACAATGTTTACCATGCAGCTCTCGTTAGAAACTATGTTTACCAAGCAGCTCTCGTTAGAAACTACTATGTTTACCAAGCAGCTCTCGTTAGAAACTACAATGTTTACCAAGCAGCTCTCGTTAGAAACTACAATGTTTACCAAGCAGCTCTCGTTAGAAACTACAATGTTTATCAAGCAGCTCTCGTTAGAAACTACAATGTTTACCAAGCAGCTCTCGTTAGAAACTACTGTGTTTACCAAACAGCTCTCATTAGAAACTACAATGTTTACCAAACAGCTCTTTTAGAAACTACAATGTTTACCAAGCAGCTCTCGTTAGAAACTACAATGTTTACCAAGCAGCTCTCGTTAGAAACTACTATGTTTACCAAACAGCTCTCGTTAGAAACTACAATGTTTACCAAACAGCTCTTTCAGAAACTACAATGTTTACCAAGCAGCTCTCGTTAGAAACTACAATGTTTACCAAGCAGCTCTCGTTAGAAACTACAATGTTTACCAAACAGCTCTTTTAGAAACTACAATGTTTACCAAGCAGCTCTCGTTAGAAACTACAATGTTTACCAAACAGCTCTTTTAGAAACTACAATGTTTACCAAGCAGCTCTCGTTAGAAACTACAACGTTTACCAAGCAGCTCTCATTAGAAACTACTATGTTTACCAAACAGCTCTCGTTAGAAACTACAATGTTTACCAAACAGCTCTTTTAGAAACTACAATGTTTACCAAGCAGCTCTCGTTAGAAACTACAACGTTTACCATGCAGCTCTCATTAGAAACTACTACGTTTACCAAACAGCTCTTGTTAGAAACTACAATGTTTACCAAGCAGCTCTCGTTAGAAACTACTATGTTTACCAAGCAGCTCTCGTTAGAAACTACAATGTTTACCAAGCAGCTCTCGTTAGAAACTACAATGTTTACCAAGCAGCTCTCGTTAGAAACTACTATGTTTACCAAGCAGCTCTCGTTAGAAACTACAATGTTTACCAAGCAGCTCTCGTTAGAAACTACTATGTTTACCAAGCAGCTCTCGTTAGAAACTACAATGTTTACCAAGCAGCTCTCGTTAGAAACTACTATGTTTACCAAACAGCTCTCGTTAGAAACTACAATGTTTACCAAGCAGCTCTCGTTAGAAACTACAATGTTTACCAAGCAGCTCTCGTTAGAAACTACTATGTTTACCAAGCAGCTCTCGTTAGAAACTACAATGTTTACCAAGCAGCTCTCGTTAGAAACTACTATGTTTACCAAGCAGCTCTCGTTAGAAACTACAATGTTTACCAAGCAGCTCTCGTTAGAAACTACTGTTTACCAAGCAGCTCTCGTTAGAAACTACAATGTTTACCAAGCAGCTCTCGTTAGAAACTACAATGTTTACCAAGCAGCTCTCGTTAGAAACTACAGTGTTTACCAAGCAGCTCTCGTTAGAAACGACTATGTTTACCAAGCAGCTCTCATTAGAAACTACAATGTTTACCAAGCAGCTCTCGTTAGAAACTACAATGTTTACCAAGCAGCTCTCGTTAGAAACTACTATGTTTACCAAGCAGCTCTCGTTAGAAACTACAATGTTTACCAAACAGCTCTTTTAGAAACTACAATGTTTACCAAGCAGCTCTCGTTAGAAACTACAATGTTTACCATGCAGCTCTCATTAGAAACTACTACGTTTACCAAACAGCTCTCGTTAGAAACTACAATGTTTACCAAGCAGCTCTCGTTAGAAACTACTATGTTTACCAAGCAGCTCTCGTTAGAAACTACAATGTTTACCAAGCAGCTCTCGTTAGAAACTACTATGTTTACCAAGCAGCTCTCGTTAGAAACTACAATGTTTACCAAGCAGCTCTCGTTAGAAACTACTATGTTTACCAAACAGCTCTTTTAGAAACTACAATGTTTACCAAGCAGTTCTCGTTAGAAACTACAATGTTTACCAAGCAGCTCTCATTAGAAACTACTATGTTTACCAAACAGGTCTCGTTAGAAACTACAATGTTTACCAAACAGCTCTTTTAGAAACTACAATGTTTACCAAGCAGCTCTCGTTAGAAACTACGTTTACCAAACAGCACTCGTTAGAAACTACAATGTTTACCATGCAGCTCTCGTTAGAAACTACAATGTTTACCAAACAGCTCTTTTAGAAACTACGTTTACCAAGCAGCTCTCATTAGAAACTACTATGTTTACCAAACAGCTCACCAAACTTATTATTATGATATTATTACTTTCATTAATGTTGTTGTAAGCTACTGTCATTACCATCAGTCCTGCATCTCTCTCTTTCTCTCTCTCTCTCTGTCTCTGTCTCTCTCTCTCTCTGTCTCATTGTGTCATACGGATTACTGTTAATTTATCATGCTGATCTGTTCTGTACGACATCTATTGCACGTCTGTCCGTCCTGGAAGAGGGATCCCTCCTCAGTTGCTCTTCCTGAGGTTTCTACCGTTTTTTTTCCCCGTTAAAGGGTTTTTTGGGGAGTTTTTCCTGATCAGCTGTGAGGGTCATAAGGACAGAGGGATGTCGTATGTTGTAAAGCCCTGTGAGGCAAATTGTGATTTGTGATATTGGGCTTTATAAATTTGATTGATTGATTGATTCATAGAAGAAACTATTAACAGTTACCAACAGCTCTTGTTAGAAACTACGTTTACCAACATGAATGAATGACTGAATGAATGTATGAATGAACGAACACAGTCTCAGCCTGCTTCACGTGTGGTGAATAAACCAGTTCTCGTCTGTGACTCGGAGCTAAATCGTGTCCAACACTTGTGACCTGCAGAAACCAGTGAGACAGAGAAGTTGGAGACGGACTCAGACTCCCAGCAGGCCGATAAGGTAAGAACACCTGTCGTATATACCTGTGTGTTTGAGTGGGAGGATGTGAAGTTCTGCTGATCAAAGGATCAAACTGACATTAATTATTATTTTTCTTATTGTCAACAAATCACACGTTAAGACTGAAACTAATGAGACGTCAGTCTGTTAAACTCAGATATTAAAACTTTTATCAAAAACACATCTTTAAAATCTGGTCCCAAGTATGAAGTTTAGTTTCTTATAAGCAGACCGAACCCTCTTCCTCTGTCCCACTTTGTGTTCTGGTTTGGAAAGTCCCGGCGGCTGGATGTGACTTTCACACCATCCTCGCTCTGCTGATGGCGTTCTCAGTATCGTTCATTAACCGGCATCAGACACTGAGTCCACATCACACTGACTGACTGTCCCCAAAAAGTGCACAGGGTCACAATACAACCTATTTCCTATTGGCCCTGAACGTCACAGCGTTTACCAGCTACGACCTCAGACACATTTACCTGTCGTAGCTATTTACCTGTCATAGTTATTTACCTGTTGTAGTTACCTCAGATACATTTACCTGTCTTATTTACCTGTCATAGTTTCTGTACCTGGATCATCTTTGAGGTCTGTTTTTTTCTTCGTCACATTTCAATGGTCTCACGTCATCGTGTCTTTGACTCGATCTAAAGTCAGATCTCCAAATCAGACTTGCAGCGCGCGTCCTACTTCCTCTGGCATTGACACATTGTGTCTTCATCCTTCAGGCGGAGTTGAAGGACGAGGCGGAGAAGCCCAGTGAGTCTGCAGAGAAGAGCGACAAGATGGAGTCCACAGACAAGGTGAAGAAGGAAGGGGCGGAGGCGTCGGAGCGCGAGGAGGAGAGTGAAGACGGAGGGGAGTCTAAGACATCTTCAGCAGGTTAATGATAATAATAATAATTAAAGCTGCAACCAGCGGTGAACGGGCCCTCGCACAGCCAGCTAACACGACAGTTCGATTTTGTGATAGTAGAACACTGCACGCATGGCATGTCCTTCATAAAGTGTGGGCGCTGGAATGGCCTATTTCACATTTAATACAATTTCCTCTTTCCACTAGAGGGCACTGAAGAACACACTCATGATATGTCATGATTTTGTTCATCAAATACTGACCACAGCATTTAAATTTGAGGTAAATCAAAGTGTCTGATAACACCTAGTTCCTGTTGCCACTAGGTGGCGCTATGACTATCAGAAAATATGGTCATTTAAATGTGTTCAGGGCGGGACTAATATGAATCATATGAAGTTTGGTGGAGGTCGGACCATTTACTTCCAAATTAAAGCAATGACGAGACCTCAGAATTTAACACTCCGCAGCGAGTGTGCCATTCAATATTGGGCATATCTTGTTATAACTTTTGACAGAGATTAAAGTTCTCTGGCACAGCACCAGATTTCCGGCATGGCTTAGTTTCTGTCCGGCACGGGCAGAAGTGCTCTACAGTGTGAGGATTTCGTTCGCATTTTCCCCAAAAAATATACATATGTGTGAACCGGGAAAATGATTTAGGCACACAGTGTGTGAGTAAACACAACCTACTGTTTACCATAATCGGCATCAGACGTTTTTTCATTTCACTGATCAAATAAATGTGTTTTAAAACTCGCTCCTCTGGCTCTGATACAGCCATCTCCCTCCCTGCCTGCAGTACCCACTGCACTGAGCTTTGTAACAATGTCCCGCCTACAGCCCCCTCTGATTGGTTACACCTCACAAGTGATAGCCAATCAACACTGATGCCTGTGCATGCTTTCACATCATGTCACATTGAGAGACAGAGCACAGACGGAGCGGGAGAGAAAGTTGCACAAAAAATGCTCTATGCTGAAGTTTTAAAGTCACCACAACGTTATATGATCCATGTCAATGATGACATGCTTGCCCAGAGGTGAAATTTTGACGCAACTGCCTGTTTAATTCACATCAAGCGCGATACAATTTTGCAAACAGCCTAAATGATTTAGCTTCTAAAAATAAATAGCACCAAGGCAAAAAAGAGATGTAGGAGCTATAAGTCAGTCTGGTAACCACTGAAAGTTTAATCTTTATTTATAAACTCATTATACTATAAAAGTTTAATCTGAAAAGTAAGGACTAAAGCTATAATCTTTTTGTTAGTTTTAATACTAAACACGTTTCTTTGCAACACATACATTTCTATTTCTTCATTTTGTGACCGCAACACCAAGCCCCCCGCTCCGGAAAAGATTTCAGATTTGTTAATGTAGATTTAACCCCTGTTTTGATCACAAGGTAGTCAGGCTCACGTAAACCAAGTCTGAAGCCAGGGAGATTGAATCTGTAGCACATATTCGTTAAAAAATGTGTTCAGGGTGGGACTAATATGAATCATGTTAAGTTTGGTGGAGTTCGGACCATTTACGACATCTATTGCACATCTGTCCGTCCTGGAAGAGGGATCCCTCCTCAGTTGCTCTTCCTGAGGTTTCTACCGTTTTTTCCCCGTTAAAGGGTTTTTTTGGGGAGTTTTTTCTTATCCGCTGTGAGGGTCATAAGGACAGAGGGATGTCGTATGCTGTAAAGCCCTGTGAGGCAAATTGTGATTTGTGATATTGGGCTTTATAAATAAAATTGAAATGAAGAATTGAATTGAATTAAAACTCAACACGTGGGAAACTTCCTGTTGGTTTTAGGCGATGGGTTCAAGAGACTTTTTTTCTGCATCTGGGCATGATACATGTATGTACTGTTTTCTTTGCCTGACAGTGAAACGTGCAGCAGGGGCTGCTCTTTAAGGGGCCGTTTTGCTCTGCCCACCAACTAAAGCCATATCACATGTAAATTCACAAGGCGACTGAAGCGCATGCCAAAATTAGCGCGTTTTCGAGTATGTTGAAACCCCCAAAAAGGCAAAAACGAGGAAAAATAATGATTACTCCTTAATATTTTTAACAGGACCTATACATGTACTAAGTGGGGAGATGTCAGAGTGAAGGGCTGCCTTGGATAGGTGCCACGAGCGGTTGGGGATTCAGTGCCTTGCTCAAGGGCACTTCGACAGTGCCCAGGAGGTGAACTGGCACCTCTCCAGCTACCAGTTCACGCTCCATATTTGGTCCGGACGGGGACTTGAATAGGCGACCCTCCGATTCCCAACCCAGGTCCCTATGGACTGAGCTACTGCCGCCCCAGTAATAATAATAATAATAATAAAAATGATAACAATAAGCTCAGAGCTCATTCAACAGCTCAGGTTCACAAGAAGAGTGTTACTGAGCTCTGAGCGTCAGGGGGACATTTAAAGACGTTTACAAAATAAATAATCCCATATGCATGGCATCTTTTATGACGTCCAACAAACAACAACCCATCGTCGTTTAATCATCTCTAAAAATCTCCATCTGTTGTCTCTCAGACCCTGGACCGCCACCTGCACTGTGAAATCCTCTAGAACGAGACAGTGTAAAAAAGATACTTTTTAAAATCAGAAAACTGATTTTCTTCCGTGGAACAACACGATCGATTGTTTGATGATAAAGAAGAGCTCACTAATTCCACCTGTGGAAACTTCACCTTTTAACTTTGGTGAAGAAGAAATGACATAGGTCAGCAGCTACATATTCGTCCTGTAGGTGGAAACTTTACCTTTAACCCTTTAAAAACAGACGGCTGCAGACGATCGAGTGTTAACTGATCCTGTTGAAATAGATCTAAAAGAAGAATTTTGATTCTTTCTGCAGCAGAAACCGAAGGCTTCTATTTCACCGCCGTCATGATGTACACTAATGACGTCCTTGTACCACTTGTGATGTGGCGCCAGAGGAACAAGGAATGCTTTCTCAGTTTGCCCATAAAAATGATCATAATGGGGAATAAAATGTTTTGTGTTTTTATTTTGTAAAACCTGATGAAAACAACATGTCAGTACTATTGTCAGTTATTCTGGTTTATTGACTTTCACAACCTTTTAGCTCAGGTCATGCAGATTTTAGAGATATAAAACTTTTCTGTCGCAGAGTTCAAATATTTAAAACCATGCATGAGCGCAGAGCCACGTTTGTGTCCAGAGCTGTTAAATTTCTGTCTCGGTTCCCATCAGACAAAGACAAGGAGGAAGCGATGGAGACGTCGTCCTCAGAGCAGGAGAAGGAGAAAGAGGAGAAGGCAGCTACAGAGGAGGGAGATGACAAGAGGAAGAAACTGGAGCATGACATTGGAGAAGGAAACATCGCTACTGCGGCAGCTGCTGCGCTGGCGTCTGCCGCCACCAAGGCCAAGGTGAGAGTACAACACACATTGTGACATCTGCCCAGTGCTCACCTGATCTGTCTGTACGGTATCACCACAGCAGAAACTGTCACCTGGGGGGGGGGGGGGGGGGGGGTTTAAAAGTTGGACATGGATCACATGTTTATGGGTTGTCTGCGTCCACTCAGCACCTGGCAGCGGTGGAGGAGAGGAAGATCAAGTCATTGGTGGCTCTTCTGGTGGAGACCCAGATGAAGAAGTTGGAGATCAAGCTGCGACACTTCGAGGAGCTGGAGACGATCATGGACCGAGAGAAAGAGGCTGTAAGTCAACAACCAGCTGTGGTTAAAGTTCTGGTCCTGCGTTGACCCAACACAGCTGCATTAGTTTATTAATAATCAAGAGGAAGTCCCGCCCACTCACTCACATTTCAGGAGGTGGGGGCGGGACTTCCTCTTGATTAAGAGCAGAGCGGCACATGCAGTTTGTTAACAATTAAGGTGTTGTGTTTTTGGGTGACCAGAGGAGTCGTGACAAAAAACTAAAACTGCACTAATAAGACAACAGGGGTGTCCGAAAAAACCGCTAGCGACATGGCACTCCCGTTCTTAGCTAACGTTTGTATTTATTTATGTCGCAGCGGTGGACATGGAACAGCTGACTGATGGAGGCAAGATGAATTATCTTTCAAAAGCTTTTTATGTCACTACAAAAATCCAAATACTGAAACTTTCACTCTGAGCTCTGTGTCCTGCTGCTGGGCAAATCCTGGACACACCAGAGACACTGTAGGACTCTGTCTTTATGGTAGACACACCAGAGACACTGTAGGGACAGTCTCACAGCTGTAAATAAAGCATGAAAAGACGGGTTTAATGAAGCTTTCTAAAGACATGTCAGTTTTAGGTCTGTGAACGCACTGTGTCCTCTCGTCCTCCAGTAAAATGTACCGACTCTTCAGAGGTCCGTGAACGCACCATGTCCTCTGGGTTCAGGTGAATCTGGTCATGGAGATCATTGAAGATGATGGCAGGTCAAACTTTGTTCTGTTGGAGGTTGATTTATCGGTGCAGACAGGATCTGACATAATCGTTAATGGCGGATCGGGGTCAGATAGAGGTCGATCGCTGTGACCTAAGGTGGTCACATGGGAGCCAGAGTACGTCTCATACAAAGACAGGTCATGTGTGTTTTAAATAACGTGTTTGATTTAAATAAAGTTAATTAACAATTTATGTCTTCATCAGGCCGTAATAAACAAAATATGATGATGTTTTTGTTTTGGTAACAAAGATGTCCACTGTAATTTCTCCAGGATTAAGTCACAAACATCACGCCTGCAACAAGCGTGAAATTAATTTATGATGCGTAGAAATAGTTTCTTTTTTCTCTCTGAAAATCACATTTTTGACTCCTAAAACAGAGGTCAGATTCGCACCACGATATCGACCAATGAACTTTAGAGTGGGCGTGGCTTAGCACATAAACAGACCTAACTCCACAACTGTTGAGTCAATCATCACAAAGCTGAAACGAAATTGTCAAAGAGGTATCAAGAACATAGTTTCCTTTAAAACAGCCACCAGGGGGCGCGACAACTGCATAAACTGGGTGCGGCCTAACACAGACCAGACTGTCAATCAGAAACTGTTTCTCCACCCCTAACCACGCCCCATATGTTTAACCCTGCCCCTTGCATATTTTAACCCCGCCCCTGACCCCACCATAACTCCAAATGTTGAGGATATGTTTAACATTAATAATGTTAACCCACGTGTGTTAAATTATCTTGACAGCAGTCAGTAGGGGGCGCCACCTGTTCCAAACAAGTGCATATGCCTTTCATATAAATCAATGACATCACCAAACTCACTGGATATTTTTAACCAACTTAATAAAGCATCACTAAAGCGCTCTGCGTTCGACCAACAGGAAGTCACAGTGTTTCCAAAGATGGGCGCGGCCCAGGAAAGATCATGATGTAATCGTGTTCCTACCATGCTGGCTTTATTATCGTGTTGGTTATTCTGTTTCCTGTCCATCTGTCCGTTAGTCCTCTTCCTGAGGCTTCCTCCATCCGCCAGTTGAAGGACAAAATCAGATGTGATTCTATATAAGTCGGCCAGATGCTGACGGTTGTTCATGTCATTTATTTTATCAAACATCTTAATGGAATCATTTTTGATGGCGTTTCCCCTTTTGTGCAGTTGGAGCTTCAGCGGCAGCAGCTGCTGACCGAGCGCCAGGCGTTCCACATGGAGCAGCTCAAATACGCCGAGATGAAGGCAAGGCAGCAGATGGAGCAGCAAGCCGCCGCTGCCGCTGCCGCCGCTGCAGCCGCTGCCCAGGCTCAAGGACAGGGACAGGCTCCTGGATCTGGACCCCACTCTGGGCCCCCTCCATCAGGCATGCACCCTGGAGGGCCCCCACCACATCACGGAGCACCACTGCCCCACCATGGAGGGCCTCCACCCGGTGCCGCCATGCATCCCGGATACCCCCCCATGGGTCACCACCCCATGGCCCCCCACCACCCAGGACAGACAGGTGAGGCACGGACAACAGGTGGAGGCAGTCCATCCTGATCCTTGGTTAACGCGATGCAGACACAGCAGGTTTACAGTCAGACTTCTGGAGCGTTCAGAGTTCAGTAACACAGACAGGACGTTGTGGACAGACACATTCAGATTGCTGCAGCCTCGCAGAACCTTCAGATCATGATGGGACAGAACAACCAATCACAGCTAACCTGAAAACACATCACCTTTAACTTGTCCTTAATGTAGCGGTGAAACAGTTCATGATCTCATGATGTATGTTCAACAATCGGAGGTTTTCCTGACAACGCAGAGAAAACGTTATTATTTATCAAGTGTCTTTGTTTCTATTTTTATCTGGTTCCATTTGACTCCTGATGACATCCTGCTCTTCACAGGACCGATGGGACCGGGTCAGCCGATGCCGGGACGGATGATGGCTGGACCGCCCTCCGCTGGCCCCCCTCCTGGTGGCATGCCTCCCATGATGCCCCCACGCCACCCTGGAGCTCCTAACGGCATGTGTGAGTACAGATCTCATTGTGTTTGGTTAACATGTTAACTTTGTGTTTGTTTACATCAGATTTAAAGGTTTTGGGGGGGAAGTTGTGTTTCCACCTTCAATTCACACAACTAGTCTGTGGTTTGCTCGTTTCTCCACCATGTTGAGTCCACAACCAATCAGCAGCTGAGCTCAGATGTCCATTCAACAAAGGTTTTTTTTTTTTGCATAAATGCTTTGTTGTGTTTGTGGTTCCACCTCTGCTGTCCTTCTGAAACTGTAAAGATACGAAAAGGGAGCTGACATCTCATCTATCTGGGTTAGTGTATCAGCCGGGTCAGGGTATCAGCAGGGTTAGGGTTCAGGTTGCGTTTCTGGGTTCAATAATCAAGTGAAAGAAAACCCTGACCCTGCTGACCAATCAGAGCTCATCAGGACATTAAAAGCTGCTTTAGTCTTGATAGTTGAGTTGTTATAAATCCTGTAGAAGTAAAGATAAAATAAGCCACGCCCCCTCAGCTGTTGATGTAGCTCATGATGTCATGTAGAAACATGTTGATTCAACATGGCATCACTATGTTTACAATCATATGGCGAGACGTTAACCTTCACATGTGACCAGTGAATTTAATGTTGCGTCACTATTTGAACTGGAACCATGTCATCAAACATGACATCATCGTTGACAGATCAAACAAAACAGGAAGTTTTTACATTTTCAATTTACAATAAAAATGATTTTATTTCTACAAGATCTGATTTTGTTTTTTTATTATTATTGTTCAACATAAAAAAAAGTCTGAGTTGTTTAATCGTCTCTAAAAATCTCCATCTGTCATCTCTCAGACCCCGGACCGCCACCTGCACAGCCCGACGCTGTACCTCCTGTTCCTGTTGGTCCTCCAGTGCCGGCGAGTGGACGAGGGGCCGACAACTGAAACACACACACACACACACACACAAAACTAATTCTGTCTCTCTGACGGCCTCCGCTCCATTTGTTTCCTTTATCATCATCTTCATCACACACAAACACACACTCAGGGGTAACCCAGTACACACATGCAGACTTCCTCTCAGGGCGCAGCGGCAACGGTCGTCACAGTGACTGAGGTCATGTAGTAATAAACACTGTCTGGTCACACAGAAGCTGAGGAGAAAACGACTGGACTCAAACAACAGAAACTCTGTCTCATCTTTTTCCTCTTTCCAATGACACTGTAAGCCCCGCCCCCACGCCAACTCTCCATAACACACACACACACACACACACACACACACAGGTGATGATGTGAGCCCCGCCCCTCTTCTGTCTTGTCGAGTATCTACCTCTCGCTCCTCTTAAAATGATACACTGTACTGTCTGTGTGTGTGTGTGTGTGTGTGTGTGTGTGATGTCATTCACTCGTCTGCCTCTGATGTCATCTTTGGTCAGGTGCAGACAGGTGGTAGAAGGTGGGTTGATGTTAATACAGATGGAAGGATCTGATTGGCTCTCGACTGTCAGCTGCGTCGTTTCCTGCTGAAGATTCAAATCTTTAAAAAAAAGTGCCAGAAATACAGAGTTCGATTTTTCCTCAACAGCTGTCGACTTTGTCGAGGATCATTTTTATTAATCAGCTTAATCAACACACACACACACACACACACACACACTCTCACACTCAGACATGTAGACTAAGCTGAGGCTCACACTGGAGGCTGCGCACGCACGCACACACACACGCACGCACACACACAGACCCCCCGCCCCCCACGAAACACTGGACGGACACACACACACACACACACACACAGGTATAATCTCCTGCTGACCTTCACACACCTGAAACGTGACCACATGAGTGACGCTCTTTGCTCTTCGTCGGCGCCATGGGCTTCTAGATGTTTTTAGGTGCTGATACCGTAGCGACTAACCCCTCCCTCTTCTCACCTAGTGTTGCCTACCTCGCTAACCCCGCCTCTCGTACACACACCGTCACGGGAAAACTAAGCAATATCCTCATTCCTGTGTTTCAGCAACGAGAAGCAGTTGTGACTCAGCGTTTAGTCTTAGAGTTCCACGTCTGGTGATGTAGTGGAAAAAACTGGAGCTAAAAGTGGACAGCGAACGCACTGTGCTGGTCATCTACGATACAAAGAGAAACTTAACAAGATGTTTACAGACGTCACGGTGACCTTCAGGAGTCTGTAAGAAGCACATGTCACTGAAACAATGATCCGAATTCTGATTGGTCAGAGGATTCATCAGCTGATTTTCAGATAATGAAACAGATTTTTGTTGAACAAATTAAAAGTTCATTCTTAAAATCTAAGTTCGTTTCCATCAGTGACATGAATTATAAATTTTCCCTTAAGTTAAAGATGCATGTCGGCAGCAACGTTCAGTCGACACAGGTTAATGATTACGTGGTCGTAACGTGAAACTCCTCCTCTTCCTCCTTCGCTAGCACTGTTAGTATCTCTGCTACCTCTTCTTGTTTCACCTGCTCACCTGTTCACCTGCTCACCTGTTAGCTACCTCCTCTTCTAGAACTCTTCCTCCTTCTCTCTGCTACCTCTCTGCTCACCCCTTCACTACCTCTCCTTCACATTTCCTCTTTTTGTTCCCGCCCACGTGACTGCGACATCACTGACTGTTGTCATTCATGGCGCCCTCCCTCCACCCATCAGGATGGGCGCCCCCCCCCCCCCCCCCCCCCCCCACCACCCCCACATATTTACCATCTTTAATGATATGTTTTGTGTTGATGTATTTTTAAGGACGAGTTTTGTGTAGATGGAAGTTTGTAGCATCTGTTTTCATTTTGTATTTGGTCTGTTGGTACCTGGACCTGGACACTGTCGAATAAAATGTTTTATATGAACCTGACGGCGTGATTTGTTTTTATTGACAACATGATGTGTTTTATTTAATTTACCTGAACACAGAGAAAAATGATGATTTAAAGTCTGGTCGACTGTGAATCAGTAGTTCTGTGGTTTCCTCTGCATTTACGTTTAGTTCACACACGGCGCCACACGGTGCTCTGAATGGAGAACTGTGTGGGACTCGCTGTGTGGGACCCCCTGTGTACGACATGCTCAGTGTGACACGTGCTCAGGGTCAAAATAAACGGCCAATATTCAGTTTTCATATAGAAAACATCTGTTTCTGGTTTCTTATTGAAAACCCATCATTAACTGCAGATTTGACTTGAGACCGCCTGTGGACGCTTCAATTAAATGACTCGATCAACGTTGTTTTCTGTGTCAAGGGCCACCTGCTGAGCCTTTCAGCCACGTGTTGACCGCTAACATTATGACACTGTGATGGCTTTTTTAACTAAACTATGAAATCTGACTTTGACCACAGCTTCTCGCTGCGCTGACGATGATGTAATTTACACACAGGGATTAAAGTTCTCCGGCACAGCGCTTGATTCCTGGCATGGCGAAGTTTCTGTCCAGCACGGGCAGAAGTGCTCTGCAGTGCGAGCATTTCACTTGCATTTGCTCCTAAAAATATATATATATGTGTGAACCGGGAAAATGATTTAGGCACACGGTGTGTGAGTAAACACAACCTACTGTTTACCATAATCGGCATCGGACGTTTTTTCATCTCACTTATCAAATAAATGTGTTTTAAAACTCACTCCTTTGGCTCTGATACAGCCATCTCCCTCCCTGCCTGCAGTCTCCACTGCACTGAGCTTTGTAACAATGTCCCGCCTACAGCCCCCTCTGATTGGTTACACCTCACAAGTGATAGCCAGTCAACACTGACGCCTGTGCATGCTTTCACATCATGTCACATTGAGAGACAGAGCACAGACGGAGCGGGAGAGGCTCCGGTAAGCCAGAGGTAATTTTGAAAGGTAAGGTAACAGAAACGAAAGTTGCACTAAAAATGCTCTATGCTGAAGTCTTAAAGTCACCACCACAACATTATATGATCCATGTCAATGATGACATGCTTGTGGCGACCGGCACCTTTAAGGACACACCTCTCCTGCGTCACGCACGCACACCAATGGGATGAATGGCTGCTTAAAACAAGATGGCGCGAACTCACCGGGTGACGCAACGAGGAAGAGGCTCAGACCGTCCCAGTGTCCGCGTTCCAGTCTGTCAATCCCTGGCAGCGTGTAAAGTCCGCCATTTCTTTAGTCCGCCTGCTTACACCATCCAGATTCACCCTTTCATCCCGCCGTTCCACCCATAAACTGCCGTTTCAACGCCCTGGACGACAATTCCCAGGGGCCTGCTGCCGTCTTCTCTGCATCAGAGCGCTGTTTGAAGGGGAGGTAATGCTGGTTTGGCTTTCATGTGATGCCCTGACAAGTAGGAGGTCTCACTCGTGACACTTTTGGAGAGACTCGTTTTGAATAAACATTGACTGACTGGGACGCGGACACTGGGACGGTCTGAGCCTCTTCCTCGTTGCGCGTCACATGTTCCACGGGGACCCCCTGGCTGGCCACCTTGGCAGGTACAACACCTACAAGAGACTGCAAGGTCTGGTGTATTGGCCTCGAATGAGCCTTGAAGTCAAAACCTATGTGCAAAACTGTCAAGTGTGTCAACGCTTCAAACCTGAGAGCCGGAAAGTCGCCGGGAAACTGCAGCAGACTGTGGTCAACCAACCCTGGGAGATGCTGGGGGTAGATTTGATGGGCCCCCTTCCGCGGAGCTCTAAGGGAAACGTCTACCTATTGGTTTTTGTGGATTACTACACCTGGTGGGTGGAGCTATTCTCCATAAGAAAAGCAACAGCTAAAACGATATCACGAATACTCACCTAGGAAATCCTCACCAGATGGGGTGTACCCAACTACATCCTGTCTGACCAGGGAAGCCAGTTTGTCTCCTCTCTCTTCAAAGCCATCTGTGAAAAATGGAGCCTGAAACAAAAACTGACCTCAGCCTACCATCCACAAACCAACATGACGGAGAGAATAAACCAGACATTAAAAACAATGATTGCCTCCTATGTAGGAGAAAACCACAAACACCTACCTGAGTTCCGTTTTGCTCTCAACTCGGCAGTCCACAAATCCACTGGAGTCACCCCTGCTGAGCTGAACCTCGGACGGACCCTCCGAGGACCAGCCGATGCCTTCCTCCAGCCAAGGGATGCCACACCCGACTCATCCAACTACAAAACAATCACCAAACTTCAGGACCTCACTGAGTTTGCCCAGTCTAACCTCACCAAAAGCAGAGAAAGACAAAAACGAAATTATGACAAAACTCACCGAGATCAAGCATATCAGGAAGAAGACAGGGTATGGCTCCGGTCTTATCCATTATCCAAAGCAGAAAAATCATTTACCGCAAAACTTGCCCCCAAGTGGCTCGGTCCATACCGTGTTGTGGCCCAGGTGGGTCCAGTGAACTACGACATTGTGATGGAGGACAGTGGAGAGGACAGGAAGGTGGTGCATGTTGCACGGTTAAAACCCTGCCATCCCACTGCAAAGGAGATAGATGAGCTGAAGAAGCGGCACCTCTTGGACATCTTTAATGAGGAAAGCGGCCTTGAGGACTTTCTGGGCTTCCCTGCTGACCCACCTGCCTCAGAGAGGAAACTGGCCACCACGGAAGAAACAGACGATGAGGAGGATGACGATAGGAGACGGAATGGCAGCCTGCTGGTATGCAGGGTTTTTCCTAGGGGGGGGGAATGTGGCGACCGGCACCTTTAAGGACACACCTCTCCTGCGTCACGCACGCACACCAATGGGATGAATGGCTGCTTAAAACAAGATGGCGCAAACTCACCAGGTGACGCAACGAGGAAGAGGCTCATACCGTCCCAGTGTCTGCGTTCCAGTCTGTCAATCCCTGGCAGCGTGTAAAGTCCGCCATTTCTTTAGTCTGCCTGCTTACACCATCCGGATTCACCCTTTCATCCCGCCGTTCCACCCATAAACTGCCGTTTCAACGCCCTGGACGACAATTCCCGGGAGCCTGCTGCCGTCTTCTCTGCATCAGAGCACTGTTTGAAGGGGAGGTAACGCTGGTTTGGCTTTCATGTGCAAAGATGCCCTGAAAGTAGGAGGTCTCACTCGTGACACTTTTGGAGAGACTCTTTTTGAATAAACATTGACTGACTGGGGAAGGGGTAAGAAGACTGAGAGAGTGACTCTGGGGTTTGAACTGTGCGGGTTGATATTATTGTTTGCATTGTTGTTGGTTGTTGTTTGCACTTGGGCTTTTGTATAATACACTGCGGGGAAGCTGAATGGTGTTGGGTGTTTTGTGGCTTGCTGCTCATTTTTCTGGTGTACAATTGTTTGGTGAGGGAGTTGGAGGCTCTGCCAACTCCTTTGTAGGGTTGCTGGTGTTCAATTAGAGATCCTATTTTTTTTTTGTCAGAATGACCCTCTGACTGGCACACCGGTATTAGACCAGCAACCGCTACATGCTTGCCCAGAGGCGAAATTTCGACGCAACTGCCTGTTTAATTCACATCAAGCGCGATACAATTTTGCAAACAGCCTAAATGATTTAGCTTCTAAAAATAAATAGCACCAAGGCAAAAAAGAGATGTAGGAGCTATAAGTCAAAAAGTCTGGTAACCACTGAAAGTTAATCTTTATTTATAAACTCATTATACTATAAAAGTTTAATCTGTAAAGTAACGACTAAAGCTATAATCTTTTTGTTAGTTTTAATACTAAACATGTTCCTTTGAAACACACATTTCTATTTCTTCATTTTGTGACCGCAACACCAAGCCCCCCGCTCCGGAAAAGATTTCAGATTTCAGGCACACAAATCTTACGTGCTCCACATTTCAGGCACAAATTTTTTCTTGCTTTAACCCCTGTACACAACACGGGAGGAGTCAGCACCATCTGCCTGTAAGGGGAGGAGTCATGGAATGATGGAAGGAGTTTGTTTGTTACCTCAAGGCTGGATTACTGTAACTCTCTATTATCAGGTAGCTCTAGTAAGTCCTTAAAAACTCTTCAGCTAATTCAGAATGCAGCAGCACGTGTACTAACAGGAACTAAGAAACGAGATCATATTTCTCCTGTTTTAGCTTCTCTGCACTGGCTCCCTGTAAAATCCAGAATTGAATTTAAAATCCTACTGTTAACTTATAAAGCTCTCAATGGTCAAGCTCCGTCATATCTTAGAGAGCTCATAGTGCCTTATTATCCCACCAGAACACTGCGCTCTGAGAACGCAGGGTTACTTGTGGTCCCTAAAGTCTCCAAAAAGTAGATCAGGAGCCAGAGCCTTCAGCTATCAGGCTCCTCTCCTGTGGAATCATCTTCCTGTTGCGGTCCGGGAGGCAGACACCGTCTCCACATTTAAGACTAGACTTAAGACTTTCCTCTTTGATAAAGCTTATAGTTAGGGCTGGCTCAGGCTTGCCCTGTACCAGCCCCTAGTTAGGCTGACTTAGGCCTAGTCTGCCGGAGGACCCCCCTATAATACACCGGGCACCTTCTCTCCTTCTCTCTCTCTTTCTCTCGCTCTCTCTCTCATGTCCTGTTACTGCATGTCACTAACTCAGCCTCTTCTCCAGAGCCTTTGTGCTCCACTGTCTCTCAGGTTAAAGGAAAACTTCGGTAGTTTTCAACCTGGGCCTTATTTCCCCATGTGTATGTGTGCGTATGATTCATGGGTACAACTTGTTCTAAAATTGGTTCAGTATTGAGGGAGGCGAAGGAGGCGGATGCAACCGGGAGCCGCGAAACGAGCTAAAACGGTAACGGGGGCAAATGCGTCCAGTATAAGTTTGAGCATTAAAAGTGCTTTTTTTCAGATCGCCAGTGCTATGAGTGGAGTCAGCTGTCAGTCAGTGTTGGAGCAGAGAGGGGGAGGGCTGCCCCGCTGGGTACTGTAAGTGAGTATGTGTGTATGAAGTGTGTGTTACGCCAGAACAGTCAGAGTATGGGATGGAGTCTTTTATGTGCTACCCCCTGGAGTGTTACCGGAGTTTTTGGAGTGCTCAAATAAACAGGCTTTTTTCCCGAACGCAAGAACAGGATGTCGCGCAACACCCCATACAGCTTTCATAGGCTGCCTTTGTCGGACGGCGAGATGCTGAAGTTGTGGCTAGTTGTGCTACAAATGGATGCTAACACTCCTGTCCAGACACTGCGCCTTGCAGACCATCGGGTCTGCAGTGCTCACTTCTCCCAAGATGACTACTGCCAGCCGAAGAAGAGAAGACATCCAATCTCGAAACACCTCTTCCTCAAGGAAACGGCTGTCCCATGAGTAGAGAGAGCTATAGACACAGTGGAGCAAAGCTCTCGTGAGATGACATCACACAGCTCAGAGGTAAGGGAAAAGCTAAGTTAGTATGCTATTTACAGAGATAGCACTGGCGATCTGAACCGGTGGCGAAAAAAAGCACTTTTAATGCACAAACTTATACGGGACGCATTTGCCCCCGTTTCAGTTTTAGCTCGTTTCACGGCTGCCGGCCACATCCGCTTCCCTCAATACTGAACCAATTTTAGTACGAGTTGTACCCCTGAATCATACACACATACACATTGGGAAATAGGGCCCAGGTTGAAAAATACCGAAGTTATCCTTTAACTTCTATCACAGCGGTGCCTGGATAGCGTGACGTGTGTGGTTGTGCTGCTGCCGTGGTCCTGCCAGATGCCTCCTGCTGCTGCTGTTATCATTAGTCATATTTCTACTGTTATTATACACATATGATTATTGTCACACATGTATACTAATGTATACTAATGTTGTTGTAAGCTACTGTCATTACCGTCTGTCCTGCATCTCTGTCTCTCTCTCTCTCTTTCTGTTTCTCTCTGTCTCTGTCTCTCTCTTTCTCTGTCTCTGTCTCTCTGTCTTTCTCTCTGTCAATTTCAATTTCAATAAGCTTTATTGGCATGACTGTAGATTAACAATATTGCCAAAGGCATTAAAAATTTACAAATAAAGTACAATAATAAAAGTAAGTCAGTAAACTATAAAAAAAGATTAAATATATGATATATAATACAAAATACACCAATCTACAATACAATACACCAATATATAATATAGAAAAAAAATGAATACAGAAAAATGTAGGTTGTGAGTTACAAGGACTGTAAATATAGACAGGTATGTCAGGTGTTGTGATGGTTGTCCCTCAGGCTGTGGCATAACCTGACATATTTTGCTGCTGCTAAGCTGCTGACTCTGTTCTCTCCAAGGATGTGTTGCATTTTAGTTTGATCAGGCAGAGAATCAAAGTCAGTGACTTTATGTTTTATTTTTGAGAGGAAGTCGGCTCTGATGTGTTCATACTTGCTGCAGTGCAACAGGAAGTGTGTCTCTGTCTCCGCTTGTCTGTGTGGACAGAGCTCACACAACCTGTCCTCTCTGGGCAGCCAGGTCTGCCTGTGTCTGCCCGTCTCTATGGCCAAGCTGTGGTCACTGAGTCTGTACATGGTCAAAGTCTTCCTCAGTTTCTCATCAGTCACGGTGCTCAGATATTCTGCCACCGTGTACTGTCTGTTTAGAGCCAAATAACACTGAAGTTTGCTTTGCATTTTTGTGGTCGATGTCCAATAGTTAATGTAATGTTCTTTTTGTTTCTCTATAATTTGGTGGGTCCAGATTGTGTGAGGGCTGTCCTGAGGTCTTGTGCTGTTAGAGGAACTGAGCCTCAGGACCAGCTGGCTGAGGGGGCTCTTCTCCATGCTCTCCTCTTGGCATTGCAGAGCTTTGTAGTGGTAGGAGTTGGGGTCACTTGTTTTAAGGTGTTTATAAAATTTGATGGCTCTTTTTTGAATTCTAATTAAAAGGGGGAATTGGCCTAGCTCAGCTCGGCACCCGTTGTTGGGGGTGTTCCTGTGCACTCTGAGGATGCTCTTGCAAATCTCTGTATGCAGGATTTCGATGGGGTGTTTGTCCCATTTTTCAAAATCTTGATTTGCAAGAGGACCCCACACCTCACTACCATACAGAATAATTGGTTCAATTATAGATTTGAATATTTTGAGCCAGATTCTAATGGGTATATTAATGTTTGAAGATTTCTTTATAGCATAGAAAGCCCTTCTTCCCTTCTCTCTGAGATCATCAACAGCCAGGTTAAAGTTTCCCGTGGACGTGATGTGTAGTCCTAAGTATGTGTAGTCGTGTGTGTGCTCCACCTCATGAGAGCCCAGGAAAAACCTGGTTTGGTCTCCCTGACCCCTGGGTCGTTTCTGGAATATCATAATTTTGGTTTTGTCCAGATTAACTGTCAGGGCCCAGGTCTGACAGAAGGTTTGCAGATGATCCAGTTGCTGTTGTAGTGCTTCATTTGATGGAGCCAGCAATATGAGTCTGTCGCTGTCTCTCTCTCTGTCTCTGTCTCTCTCTCTCTCTCTTTCTGTCTCTGTCTGTCTCTCTCTCTCTCTCTCTCTCTCTCTCTCTGTCTCTCTCTCTTTCTGTCTCATTGTGTCATACAGATTACTGTTAATTTATCATGTTGATCTGTTCTGTATGACATCTATTGCACGTCTGTCCATCCTGGAAGAGGGATCCCTCCTCAGTTGCTGTTCCTGAGCTTTAGAAATAAAATTGATTAATTGATTGATTGATTGATTGATTGATTTGTTAGTTTTCAGTGACCTTTTAAAGAACTGTGTGGAGCTGTGAGAAACCTGTCTCATCTCAGATGGTTTGGACAAATTATTATTATTCAACGACTCAAAAAATAAAACTTCTGAACGATGGAAACAAATTTGTGGAGCCAGACTCTGATTCCTTTTTCTGTCCTTTATTAATAATCATCATTAATAATAAATCACCACGAATCATCTCACAGCCCCCCAAATTTTTACTTCACTAACTTTTAATGACGTTCAGCTAACAGTACGTGTTCCTCAACTGTCAGCAGGATTTCTAATGAAGAACTTTATTTTCAGTTTACTTTTATCTGACAAGCTCACCTGGGCCTTCCTTTGGGAAGGAGCCTTTGTTTCATCTTTGAGTCAGTGGGTTAATTTTAAATCATGATTTTGTTTAAAATCATGATTTTAAGAGTCAAACTGGAAATCAATAAGTTTTTCTGTTAACTCAAAGATTTAATAAATACTGGTTAAAATGTGTTTGGTAGATTCCACATGTTTGGTGAGCGACTGAACCCAGAGTGCCACAAGGTTTGTCCAATCACAACAAAGATGTTTTTTAAAAAAAAAAGTTAATGTAATGTTAACGTAGTTTTTTAAAAAACATATTCCTGCATGTCTTCGACTGAAAGAGAAGTCGTTTTTTTGTCTCTTTATTTCTTACATTACTTTTTATTTTATATTTTGTAAAATGTTACTCGTTAAGTTTTCTTTGTAAATGAATGAACTTTTTTTCCTTTGGTTTTCAAACAAAAAAACTTCAGAGCAGCCGCTGTTTTCCAGACTTATTAGATTTTATTTGTCTTTAACCTGAGCGAGACGTTGAAGGGCGTCTAAGGAGATGTTCTTTTTTCCTTTTATCTTGGTCGGAAATCTCTCGACTCTTAGTAAAATCTTCTCAGAGAGCAAAAATAAAAAATCAGATATCAATAATCTCAGAAATCAGCAGAGACTAAAAATAAGAACAAATCAGTGGACACAAACAGAAAGAAGACAAAATGAGTTACTATTGTTAAGTGCATGAGGCCTGATGTCTCATTAGCGAAGCTGCAGCCTCAGAAGTTGGGTGTTAGAAGATTTTATGTTGTGACTGTATGACTTTCAATTCATGTTCTATTTTACATGAGTAAATGAGTGTGTAAAACATCACATCAGCAGCTTTTACAGGACAAATACTCAGATTTTATGGTGGCCTGTCGACAGTGTCACAGTATGGTCTAGTTTATTGAACCTTAACGGTGGTGTGATGATGCGTCTCGTAGGTCATCACCAACATTCAGACATCTGTGTGTTTTACAGGGAGACGTGGTGTGTGTTTTGTTGTGTGTTCAATGTGTGTTTAATGTGTATTTATTGTGTGTTTTGTGTTTAATGTGTTTAATGTGTATTTATTGTGTGTTTTGTGTTTATTGTGTTTAATGTGTGTTTAAAGGAATACTCTGACGATTTGGG
The DNA here is from genome assembly GCF_041903045.1 of Epinephelus lanceolatus. NCBI lineage: Eukaryota > Metazoa > Chordata > Actinopteri > Perciformes > Serranidae > Epinephelus > Epinephelus lanceolatus. The sequence goes on from NC_135743.1 coordinate 51,754, forward strand.
AGTTATGCCCTTTCTCTACCATTTTCATATCGAGACAACATGATCAATATCTTTTTTGTGTCTGTACGTCCAGTGGCTGGGTCTCAGCAGTTAGCATTGCGCTTATAGGGGGTCAGTACCCTACTTGGTAAAAGTGAACAAATAAACGTTACAGAAACCCTGAAGCTGGCATTTCTGCACGTGCATTTAAAATAAACATATTTAAACATTAATTAAAAAAACGAGTCCTTTTTAGTCGTTTTAGAAGAAGTTTGATACACAGAACTATAGTGTGTTTACGCCCTGTGCTGTGATCCATGGAGGGATACACCGGTGAGCAGGCACAGGCACAGACGTAGCCTGTAAACAAAACTCAGTTGTTTATTTAGCCTAACAATATCTCCGGACTACAGTAGCTGCAATGGACGACTTTGAATGCGATTTTGAAGAGTTGCTTGTAGCGGACACAGATCCAGAGCCATACCTGTTTGAGCTGGAGCATACAGATGAGGAACTCCAGGTGTTGGATGCTGAGCAGGCAAGAAGAGAGGCTGAATCCTCCGAGGCAGCGGAACAGCAAGGGGCTGAGGGGAGACGGAGGTCAGGGGAGGATTAGTGCTGTAGCTGCGGGGCTAGCTAACATATTCCTACGGAGGTGGAATCATTTTGCTGCACAGAATGGGACTCGGTGCTACCATCGCTGGGGTGATATATCATCATCATCAGGAAAAAAACCGCCGCAGAGAGTGCATCACAAGGAGTGAAATCTTTGTAGCAATCACTAATCCTGGCGTGACTGAAACATTTATTCATGTTCCTAAGATAAACTGGAAAAAAAACGCCCCAGGCCTGCAGGAGCTGATGGACAGCTTTCAGTCGAGTGAGTCATATCGCTTTATGATCTTCTGTGTCGTCTCTTTGTTTGCTTTTACCGAGTGACCTAGCGTACCTGTCCCAGAGCCAGCTGCAGCTGTTGCTCACCGGTGTATCCCTCCGCGCAGGGCGTAAACACACTATAGTTCTGTGTATCAAACTTCTTCTAAAACGACTAAAAAGGACTCGTTTTTCGAATTAATGTTTAAACATGTTTATTTTAAATGCACGTGCAGAAATGCCAGCTTCAGGGTTTCTGTAACATTTATATGTTCACTTTTACTGTAGGCTACTGACCCCCTATAGACTTCAGTTGTATTCGCTAAGCTAAACCGCAGTGTTAACCACTGTGACCCAGGCACTGGACGTACAGACACAAAAAAGATATCGATCATGTTGTCTCAATATGAAAATGATAGAGAAAGGGCAGAACTCCCAAATTGTCAGAGTATTCCTTTAAACACACATTAAACACAATAAACACAAAACACACAATAAATAAACATTAAACACATTAAACACACATTAAACACAAAACACACAATAAATACACATCAAACACACATTGAACACACAACAAAACACACACCACGTCTCCCTGTAAAACACACAGATGTCTGAGTGTTGGTGATGACCTACGAGACGCATCATCACACCACCGTTAAGGTTCAATAAACTAGACCATACTGTGACACTGTCGACAGGCCACCATAAAATCTGAGTATTTGTCCTGTAAAAGCTGCTGATGTGATGTTTTACACACTCATTTACTCATGTAAAATAGAACATGAATTGAAAGTCATACAGTCACAACATAAAATCTTCTAACACCCGACTTCTGAGGCTGCAGCTTCGCTAATGAGACATCAGGCCTCATGCACTTAACAATAGTAACTCATTTTGTCTTCTTTCTGTTTGTGTCCACTGATTTGTTCTTATTTTTAGTCTCTGCTGATTTCTGAGATTATTGATATCTGATTTTTTATTTTTGCTCTCTGAGAAGATTTTACTAAGAGTCGAGAGATTTCCGACCAAGATAAAAGGAAAAAAGAATATCTCCTTAGACGCCCTTCAACGTCTCGCTCAGGTTAAAGACAAATAAAATCTAATAAGTCTGGAAAACAGCGGCTGCTCTGAAGTTTTTTTGTTTGAAAACCAAAGGAAAAAAAGTTCATTCATTTACAAAGAAAACTTAACGAGTAACATTTTACAAAATATAAAATAAAAAGTAATGTAAGAAATAAAGAGACAAAAAAACGACTTCTCTTTCAGTCGAAGACACGCAGGAATATGTTTTTTTAAAAAACTACGTTAACATTACATTAACTTTTTTTTTTTAAAAAAACATCTTTGTTGTGATTGGACAAACCTTGTGGCACTCTGGGTTCAGTCACTCACCAAACATGCGGGATCTACCAAACACATTTTAACCAGTATTTATTAAATCTTTGAGTTAACAGAAAAATTTATTGATTTCCAGTTTGACTCTTAAAATCATGATTTTAAACAAAATCATGATTTAAAATTAACCCACTGACTCAAAGATGAAACAAAGGCTCCTTCCCAAAGGAAGGCCCAGGTGAGCTTGTCAGATAAAAGTAAACTGAAAATAAAGTTCTTCATTAGAAATCCTGCTGACAGTTGAGGAACACGTACTGTTAGCTGAACGTCATTAAAAGTTAGTATTCCTTTAATGTGTGTTTACTGTGTGTTCAATGTATGTTTTGTGTTTATTGTGTTCAATGTGTGTTCAATGTGTGTTTAATGTGTGTGTGTTTGATGTGTGTTTTGAATCAACTAAACTTTACAGCACTTCACATAAACCCCACCGCTGACTAGTGTTTTGGAGGTGTAACTGCAAAGTGACACAGACACACCACCACTCAAGTAAAAATGCTCACAACTACGTAGGCAACCTGTGTAGGCGATGTGCATAGGCAACATGTGTAAGCGACATGTGTAGGCGATGTGTGTAGGCAACGTGTGTAAGTGACCTTGCTTAACACACTACTGAGGAGGAACGTGCTAACAGTTTTCAGTCACACTAACTCTCTGAGCTTCTTTCTGTTTTCTCCATGTTGTTAATCCTAACTGAGAGAAACATAACTTCCCACATTAGATGTGTAGGCGATGGGTGTAGGCAACATGTGTTAGCTACGTGTAGGCGATGTGCATAGGCAACATGTGTAAGCGATGGGTGTAGGCAACGTGTGTAAGCGACATGTGTAAGCGATGGGTGTAGGCAACGTGTGTAAGCAACCTGTGTAGGCGATGTGTGTAGGCAACGTGTGTAAGCAACCTGTGTAGGCGATGTGCATAGGCAACGTGTGTAAGCGACGTGTGTAGGCAATGTGCGTAGGCAACGTGTGTAGGCGATGTGTGTAGGCAACGTGTGTAAGTGACCTGTGTAGGCAATGTGTGTAAGCGATGTGTGTAGGCAACGTGTGTAGACGATGTGCGTAGGCAACGTGTGTAAGTGACCTGTGTAAGCGATGTGTGTAGGTGATGTGTGTAGGCAACGTGTGTAAGCGATGTGTGTAGGCAACGTGCATAGGCGATGTGTGTGGGCAATATGTATAGGCGACGTGTGTAGGGTCTACGCATAACCATAAATCTTGGAGGAAGGCAACGTGTGTAGACGATGTGCGTAGGCAACGTGTGTAAGCGACCTGTGTAGGCGATGTGTGTAGGCGATGTGTGTAAGCAACGTATGTAAGCGATGTGTGTAGGCAACGTGTGTAAGCGACATGTGTAAGCGATGGGTGTAGACAACGTGTGTAAGCGACATGTGTAAGCGATGGGTGTAGGCAATGTGTGTAAGCGATGTGCGTAGACAACGTGTGTAAGTGACCTCTGTAGGCGATGTGCGTAGGCAACGTGTATAAGCGACCTGTGTAGGCGACGTGTGTAAGCGACGTGTGTAGGCGATGTGCGTAGGCAACGTGTATAAGCGACCTGTGTAGGCGACGTGTGTAAGCGACGTGTGTAGGCGATGTGCGTAGGCAACGTGTCTAGACAATGTGCATAGGCAACGTGTGTAAACGACCTGTGTAGGCAACGTGTGTAGGCGATGTGTGTAAGCGACGTGTGTAGGCGATGTGCATAGGCAACGTGTGTAAGCGACCTGTGTAGGCGATGTGTGTAGGCAACGTGTGTAAATGACCTGTGTAGGCGATGTGCATAGGCAACGTGTGTAAGCGACATGTGTAGGCGATGTGTGTAGGCAACGTGTGTAAGCGATGTGTGTAGGCGATGTGCATAGGCAACGTGTGTAAGCGACCTGTGTAGGCGACGTGTGTAGGCAATGTGTGTAAGCGACGTGTGAAGGCGTTGTGCGTAGGCAACGTGTGTAAGTGACGTGTGTAGACGATGTGCGTAGGCAACGTGTGTAAGCGATGTGTGTAGGCGATGTGCATAGGTAACGTGTGTAAGCAACCTGTGTAGGCGATGCATGTAGGCAACGTGTGTAAGCGATGTGTGTAGGCAACATGTGTAAGCAATGTGTGTAGGCGATGTGTGTAAGCGACCTGTGTAGGCGATGCGTGTAGGCAACGTGTGTAAGCGATGTGTGTAGGCGATGTGTGTAGGCGACGTGTGTAAGCGACCTGTGTAGGCGATGCGTGTAGGCAACGTGTGTAAGCGATGTGTGTAGGCGATGTGTGTAGGCGATGTGTGTAGGCGACGTGTGTAGGCGATGTGTGTAGGCGATGTGTGTAGGCAACATGTGTAAGCGATGTGTGTAGGCAACGTGTGTAAGCGATGTGTGTAGGCGATGTGCATAGGCAACGTGTGTAAGCGACCTGTGTAAGCGACGTGTGTAGGCAATGTGCGTAGGCAATGTGTGTAGGCGATGTGCGTAGGCAACGTGTGTAAGCGACCTGTGTAGGCGATGTGTGTGGGCGATATGTATAGGCGACGTGTGTAGGGTCTACGCATAACCATAAATCTTGCTTAACACACTACTGAGGAGGAACGTGCTAACAGTTTTCAGTCACACTAACTCTCTGAGCTTCTTTCTGTTTTCTCCATGTTGTTAATCCTAACTGAGAGAAACATAACTTCCCACATTAGATGTGTAGGCGATGTGTGTAGGCAACATGTGTTAGCTACGTGTGTAGGCGATGGGTGTAGGCAACATGTGTAAGCAACATGTGTAAGCAACGGGTGTAGGCAATGTGTGTAAGCGACATGTGTAGGCGATGTGCGTAGGCAACGTGTGTAAGCGATGGGTGTAGGCAACGTGTGTAAGTGATGGGTGTAGGCAGCGTGTGTAGGCAATGTGTGTAGGCGATGTGTGTAAGCGACATGTGTAGGCAACATGTGTAAGCGACGTGTATAGACGATGTGCATAGGCAACATGTGTAAGCGACCTGTGTAGGCGATGTGTGTAAGCGATGTGTGTAGGCAACGTGTGTAAGTGATGTGTGTAGGCAACGTGTGTAAGCGACGTGTATAGACGATGTGCGTAGGCAACATGTGTAAGCGACCTGTGTAGGCGATGTGTGTAAGCGATGTGTGTAGGCAACATGTGTAAACGACATGTGTAAGCGATGGGTGTAGGCAACGTGTGTAAGCGACATGTGTAAGCGATGGGTGTAGGCAGCGTGTGTAAGTGATGGGTGTAGGCAGCGTGTGTAGGCGATGTGTGTAGGCGACGTGTGTAGGCAACATGTGTAAGCGACGTGTATAGACGATGTGCGTAGGCAACATGTGTAAGCGACCTGTGTAGGCGATGTGTGTAAGCGATGTGTGTAGGCAACGTGTGTAAGTGATGTGTGTAGGCGATGTGTGTAAGCGACGTGTGTAGGCAACGTGTGTAAGCGACGTGTATAGACGATGTGCGTGGGCAACATGTGTAAGCGACCTGTGTAGGCGATGTGTGTAAGCGATGTGTGTAGGCAACATGTGTAAGCGACATGTGTAAGCGATGGGTGTAGGCAACGTGTGTAAGTGATGGGTGTAGGCAACATGTGTAAGCGACATGTGTAGGCGATGTGTGTAGGCAACGTGTGTAGGCGATGTGCATAGGCAACGTGTGTAAGCGACGTGTGTAGACGATGTGTGTAGGCAACGTGCATAGGCGATGTGTGTGGGCGATATGTATAGGCGACGTGTGTAGGGTCTACGCATAACCATAAATTTTGCTTAACACACTACTGAGGAGGAACGTGCTAACAGTTTTCAGTCACACTAACTCTCTGAGCTTCTTTCTGTTTTCTCCATTTTGTTAATCCTAACTGAGAGAAACATAACTTCCCACATTAGACATCGCTCAGCCTCGTCTGTATGAGGACAATATGTTAATTGTACCATTTTGTCAGTGGTGTGTAAAACTTTGTCAAACCGTTTAAGCTCCTTCAGTCTTTGATAAACCTTGTTTCCTAAAACTGGGCTTTCTGGTTCATATTTCACCTATCACCTGGACCTGAGACCTCTGACTCTGACTCTGTGTGTTGGAGTATTTTTTAGTCTGAAGTCTGACTGCAGATCAGGACCGAGGACAGACCAGCTGTCTGCCAGAAAAATGGACCAATTTACATTTTGCTGATGCTCCTACTGAGAGTATCTGACAGCGAACGAGGATGAAGAGGTCGAGTGTTTTACACGAGGGCATTTCAACTTGTCACATAGTTACAAGACAGTCCGTCTCTTAACGGTCCGCAGTCATGCTGACGTCTGATGAATCTATATTTAGGTATGGATATGGTATTCTTCGAGGTTTTGACCATCTCTTTCTTCCATATTTAGTGGACAGCGACATGACAGACGCATATCTGCTGAGATTTGCTCTCAGGTCACTTAGTAATGCAAACGACAGTCAGTTTGAGTTGTGTTAGAGAGGTAAAAAAGCTCATGAAGCCCCTCACATGGCATGAGACACTGTCTGTGGTCTTATCACACTAAGATCTCCGTATCACTGAGCATGTTAATTTTTTGGACTGATTCATGACAGAAACAATGACACATTTAGGATAAAAATATTCTTTATGCTGCCATTTTGCAGGTGAGCAGCTGAAAATGTTAATTTATGCTAGTTGATCAAAAGAAGTTAATTTCTATTTTGTTGTCTTGGTCTAAGCTGCATCTTTCCATACTCTTGTTGACGGTAAACAACATCTAAAGATGTAAGTAACGCGCATGCGTCGGCATCTGTGTTCTCCCGTCAGCCGCTCTGTCTAAAACCAACCCAATTTTTGCCATGATTTTGGCTTTATTCTAACATACAGTTTGAACTGTTAGATTTTAACCTTATCTTACATCGAGGAAGGAAGTGATAGCCATTGGGTACTGATTTCACTTCGAGTCACTGCCAAAACAGCCGACTGCCTCTTGACAGCGTGGGAAAAACATGGAAACTTACCTGAAACCTTCACCAGCAGAGGGGGAAGTTTCCCTGTCCAATCCTGGATAATATTCTCCCATATCATCCACTCTCTGCTGTATCCAAACCCACCCTCCTCCTATTGATCTGTGACTACAAAATGCAGCGGACTCCTCTGGAGTCTCCGCATGTAAGGTTTCTCTCTCTGCGCTGGCTTACACTGAGTGCTGTAAGCTAGAGAAAGTAGCTTCTTGTGAGATATAAACTCGCTACGCCATCACACATCACCATTGATGCCATAGTTATCTGTTTCTTAAGCCACCTGATCTGCTTTCATGGGTCCACTCACCTCACCCCACGACTGTGACAGCTGCCTCCACAAGTCCCAGATCATCGCTAAATTAGAGCAATGCATCTCCAACCTCTACTGGATCTGGAATGAAGAAGATCGCCTTGACTCTGTGGTTACCATAGGCACCATAGGCATCACCTGTCCTCCTGCAAACCCAGCAGATCTGGACTTCACCATCCCAGAGCCTGGTACCGGCTCCTCGCCACAAGTTGTCGTCAATTCCACCGACTCAGCCCTGGCTGACCAGCCAGTTCCAGCTCCTCAGCCCCATATGGATGATGATGCCGCCTCAGCCTCACCTACACCGGCCCCCTCAGTTCCAGCTCAAGGAGTGCAAAGGCTACTTTCACCTTTAGTCCAGATCCGAAGCTCTGTCTGATTTTGTTTATTTCTGTTTATTTTACCCTTCTTGCGGCATTTCACCTTCTGTTCTCTTCGGCGATTTCAATCTCCACATTGGTACTACTTTCTGCAAATGTGCCACTGAATTTCTGGATCTACTACATCAACTTGACACAACATGTTAACTTCCCCACTCACTCACATGAACGCATCCTGGATCTGGTCTGCTCAACTGGTCTAACATTACACCACGTCTCCAGCATCAATCTCCATATCTCTGACCACCTGGAAATCATTATGAAACACCTAAAGTAAACCGCACAATATCCTTAAGAAATCTCAAATCCATCACTCCCTCAGCTCTCTCAGCCTCACTCACCAGCAAAATATCTACCTCCCCTCCCCCATTCTCCGACGACCCCACTGACCTTGTCCACTATTATAACACTACCCTCTCCTCCTGCCTAAATCAGTTGGCCCCCATCAACACTAAAACTGTCTCCTTCATTCACTCTGCCCCCTGGTACACCCCTGAGCTCCACACCATGAAATCCCGAAAACGTCCACCAGAAAGACTCTACAAGAAGACTAGCCTAACAGTTCACCTTCAAGCCTACACAGACCACCTGCTGCACTACAAGAACATCCTCAACACAGCCCGGTCCAACTACTACTCTCATCTCATACACTCTGGCTCCAACAACCCCAAAACTCTTTTCTCCACAACAAACTTCTCAAACCCATCGACAACACCTCCACATTCTTCACAGTCGACAAGTGCAACTCATTCTTGTCATTCTACCAAACAAAAATTAACACCATCTACAGCAACCTGACCACCTTCCCGACCCGTCCACCTACTCTTCCCCTCACCTCCGTTCCGCCACTGTCACACTTCCCCACACTGACCCCTCTGGACCTCACAAAAGCCACTACAGGTATGAGTAACTCTACATCAGTTCACGACCCAATCCCTTCCTCACTTCTTAACCCTATGGGCCCTAGGCGTTTTTGGGGTATTTTTTACTGCCTTTACTTTTAAGCTCATATCACAGTCATAAAGGCTACATACACATGCTATATCTTGTTTTTTTCAGGACAATCTGGGCTAACCAGATTTGCCATCATTTCATGTCCTTCTATGTGCCTGTATTTTATATTAATTTTTATATCAATGAAAAAAACAAATCTGTGTGACTAAATTCTTACATTTTTACATGTATCTCACCATAGCAAGTTGGAAAAAGACATATTCTACCATATATGAAGAGGGGAGACTCTCTGGAATCTGGCAATATAAGAACCATGATGGTGGGACATTCTGTCACTTCACAGTTGTCCAAAACATGTAGTTTGTGCCAGGCGGACATGATTGCCAGTATTTTTTCATTATTGCAAGAAATTCCATTGACTCATTCACAAGTCAAAAATGTGTTTTATCTGAAAGAAACATGCAATATTTACATCTAAGATCATAGAAAAATAGTCAACCAAGTGCAATAATGTCCTCCAAGATAATATTTGCCACTTTGTTTGCAGTAAACAAAGTCTGTTGTTGTTGGTGGGGGGGCACGTGTCCCCCTCAGTGTATATGGTGACTACAGCCCTGTCAGCATGCATAATTAGGCTGCAGTTGTCTGGGTGCGCAAAGGTGAAGTGCGCTTGTATTGTCATACAAAGTTTGATGGAGTATCAACTGGACAATATGGAGATGTCTGCATTTTGAAAGCCGGACTACAAATGTGGATAGACAGGGAGAAACACACGCAAGCCTAAGACGTGGTAAGATATGATTTTCCTCACTATATGAAGTGACTGATAACAAGATCTGTATAATGAGTTGTAAAGAAATTCGTCAGGTTTTTATTTTGTAGACAATCAATCTGTATTTATAGCATGATGGGATGACAGCACAATGATGTGTGTGGTATCATTGGAAAGCTCTGCTCCTGCGCTTTCATGTGATATGTGTGGCATTTCTGTGCGACCCTGCATTCGTGAGTAATCCATCCAAGAGTAATGTGTGTGCAGCGCTGCATGAAAGCTCTGTTATACATCATTTTAGTGTAAGTTTATCTTTTTTTTCGCTGTGAAAACATTGGACTACCAACAAGTGCTTGGTCTTGTCGGAAAGGTATGATTCTGCTGTTTCATGTGATATGCGTGGATTATCGCTATGACGCACGGTTGCGGAGAAAATCAATAGAGAAGAACAGGTGTGAATTTGGACGCACAATGCCTCTTTCGGGCCCATAGGGTTAAGTCCAGAATCCAGAATCGTCAAAGCCTCCCTCAGCTCCAGCTTAGTCCCAGGTCCTCTGAAAGTTGCCACTGTCACTCCTATCTTCAAAAAACCCGGGCTCAATCCCAACATCATGACCAACTTCCTGCCCATCTCCAGCCTCCCCTTTCTGTCAAAAATCCTGGAGCGCATTGTTGCCACTCACCTCAAAACCCACCTCACCTGCAAGGACCTATTTGAGATGTTTCAATCCGGATTCTTGTCACAACACAGCACTGAAACAGCTCTTCTCAAAGTCACCAACAACTTCCTCCTCTCCGCCGACTCTGGACACTTCAACATCCTCATCATGCTCGACCTCACTGCTGCGTTTGATGCGATTAACCACTCCACCCTCCTCTCCCATCTTAAAACCTGTTACAACATTACTGGCACAGCTATCTCCTGGTTCAGATCATATCTCTCCAACAGATAGCAATTCCTCCATATCAATAAATGCACCTCCTCCACCGCTCCTCTGTCCCAAGGCGTCCCCCATGGTTCTGTGCTTGGTCCTCTCCTTTTCATTCTTTACATCCTCCCCCTTGTTAACATCATCCGCCGATATGGCATTTCCACTTCTATGCCGACGATAGATCCAGATCTACATCGCCACCAAATCCATCACGACAGCAATCTTCTCCACACTTGAAAATTGTCTCACTGAAATAAAATCCTAGATGCGAACTAACTTTCTAGAACTCAACTGTGACAAATGATCATAATCAGCCCCAGTTTCCTTACCCTCAACCTTTCATTTGAACCGCACGTTAATCATATCACCAAACCGCTTTCTTTCATCTAAAAAAACATAGCTCGGCTCCGCCCCTCACTCACCTTCGCCACTGTAGAAACTCTGATTCACGCATTCATCACATCCAGACTCGACTACTGCAATAGCATTCTGTATGGTTCATCTTCTAAAGTCCTCCATAAAATACAGTACATCCCGAACTCTGCTGCCTGTCTCCTCACCCAGTCCCGCTCCCGCGACCATATCAGGCCCATCCTTCAGAACCTCCACTGGCTCCCAGTTCTTCAATGCATTCAGTTCAAAGTTAGAAGCTAGATTTCACCACAGCTTTAATCTGGCTGTCAAATTTAAGTTCTGTGTCCACTTTTACCCCCAGATTATTTACAGTTGGGTTGAGATACTGTGCCAAGGAACCCAGATCAACTAGGGGGGTCACTGAGGTGCCATCAAAGACCATCACTTTGGTCTTTTTTTCATTAAAATTTAGCTAATTTAAAGCCATCCAGGTTTTGAGGTCATCTAGACAGTTTAGCAGTGGCTTAACAGAGGAGGAGTCAGTCTTTTTAAGGGGCACATAGATCTGACTGTCATCCGCATAACGGTGAAAAGAAATGCCATGCTTCCTGAGAATGGAACCAAGTGGGAATAGACAGAGAGAGAACAGAAGAGGGTCTAGCACAGAGCCCTGTGGAACCCCACATGACAGAGGAGCAGTGGTGAACACAGAGTCTCCAAGGCTGACACAGAAAATCCGATGTGACAGGTAGGACCTAAACCAATCGAGTGCTGTGCCGCTGATGCGCATCCACTGCTCCAAACGAGCAATCAGGATGTCATGGTCCACTGTGTCAAATGCTGCAGTCAAATCTAAAAGCACAAGGATAACACAATGACCAGAGTCAGTTGCTAAAAAGATGTCATTAAAAACTCTTAAAAGCGCTGATTCTGTGCTGTGGAATGTTTTAAATCTGGATTGGAAAATTTCAAGAATATTTTGTTCATTTAAAAAGTCCATGAGCTGAGAGTGAACAATCTTCTCTAAGATTTTAGAAAAGAAAGGCGATTTAGAGATTGGCCCGGAGTTAGCCAAAACAGTAGGATCCAGCCCAGGACAGACTGCTATTAATAATTGTTAGAATAGATGGCCCAACAGTGGGGAAAACCTCCTTAAAAAGTCAGGGAGGGACAGCATCATTTGGAGAACCTGATGGCTTCAAATGACCCACAATCTCCTGCACAAAGGGCAGGGTCACAGACTCAAACGTGTCAAAAGCAGCAAAGCAGGGGACAGACATTGAAGGATCACAAGCAGGAGGTGAAATAAGTGCTCTGGTAGAAGTGACTATATCAATAAAGAAGTGAAGAAAGTTTTCACACACAGCAGGGGAGGCCTCAATTCCGACAGTCTGTGGTGCATTCAGAGCACGGTTGATAACTTTAAACAACACACGAGGATTATGACAATTTAACATTACCATATCTGAGAAATATTTTCTTTTAGCCTCTTTCACAATGGATTGGTAACGACACCAGCAATCCCTCAACATTTGAAATGACGTTTGCAGTTTGTCCTTTTTCCACTTGTGCTCAGCTCTACGAAACTCCTGTCTGGCAGTGCAGACTGTTTCATTCAGCCAAGGCTCTGATTTAGCGTTATGCTTCCTGGTCTTTAATGGAGCTGGCAGTTTGACAGGTGTTGATAAACCATGAGCTAAGAGCCTTTGTATCATCACACAGATTCAGGAATGATGCAGTTCTGACTGAAAGCAGCTGAGAAGTGACCAGCAGTGGAAGGGTTAATAACTCTGCATCTGCAAGCAGCAGCATGATGTTTTACTGTGCTACAGCACACAGCAGCTTCAAAAAGTACAGGCATATGATCAGAGAAAAAAGCCTCACAGAGCTCCAAGTTAAAAACAGGCAAACCATATGATAAAACAAGATCAAGTGTGTGTCCACGTTCATGTGTAGGTCCAAGTACAGACTGCACAAGATTAGAAGAGTCAATGATGTTTAAAAAGTCCTTCGCCAAAGGGTTATCAGGACAACAGACATGAATATTACAATCTCCAACAATAAGGACCCGGTCATATTTGGCATAATATCTGCCAAGAACACAGAGGAGTCAGTTAAAAAGTCTCTGTTATATTTGGGAGGCCGACAAACCACAGCACACAGCACTGTGTAAGAACGCCCCAGCTCAAATAAACTCAGTTCAAAGCTGGTGAAGGAGGATGAAAGTGATGTCTGATTACAATTAAAGTCACTTTTAAAAGTAGTCGCAATCTCTCCTTGGCCAGACGTCCATAGAGAGTTAAAATAGCAGCACTCGCCAGGTAAAAGTTCTATGAAGACACTGGACTCACCAAGTCTCAGCCAAGTCTCGTGGATATAGAGGAAATCCAGTTCCCAGGATATGAAGAAATCCTTAAGGATGAATGATTTATTCGCAAGCGATCTGGCATTTACCAGGCCAAATCTGGCAGGAGCTGGCCGGTCAGGGCAAAGATGACACAGAGGCCGCAGGTTCCCCAGATTCACTCTGCGCCACCGGAGATGTGGAGAGCAGAGTCCGCAGGGCTGGATCACCTCATCCGAGCTGGCCACCGGTGCCAACCAGGCAGCAACAGGGTCCAGCGAACGCTGGGAGATACAAAGGCAAGACACTGCTCCATAACCACCGTGATCAGGATGTACCAACATGGCCCTCAGCCTCACCAGACAGCCACTACGCTTACCCCAGTGGCGGTGACGTTTTTGCCGCGGGGGTGATGCTGGAGTACAACAGAGGTATGTTGACATGAGTGTTGACAGTATGTGTACCAAGTGTTACAAGCGGCAGACACATGCAACATTCGGAGCAGCTGACGGCACGTCTCACACGCTAGCGCCATCTTAGCTATCCCCATACGAAGTAGAGCGATGTGACAGACTGTCACATCGCTCTACTTCGTATGGTCTCTGACGCTCACCACATATTTTTACTGCCTCATATCATCTCTGACGCTCATCTCAGATTTTACTTGCTTTGTATCGTCTCTACCTGCTCAGGTACACTGTAGTTTACCTGCTCAGGTAGAGTGTACTCTACCTGCTCAGGTACTCTGTCCTCTACCTGCTCAGGTAGAGTGTACTCTACCTGCTCAGGTACACTGTCCTCCACCTGCTCAGGTACTCCGTCCTCTAAGTTATTCTGTACTCTACCAGCTCAGGTACTCTGTCCTATACCTGCTCAGGTACACTTTACTCTACCTGCACAGGAACTCCATCCTCTACCTGCTCAGGTACTCTGTACTCTACATGCTGAGGTACACTGTACTCTAAGTTATTCTGTCCTCTACCTGCTCAGGTACTCTGTACTCTGCCTGCTCAGGTACTCTGTCCTCTACCTGCTCAGGTAGAGTGTACTCTACCTGCTCAGGTACTCTGTACTCTAAGTTATTCTGTCCTCTACCTGCTCAGGTACACTGTCCTCTACCTGCTCAGGTGCACTGTAGTCTACCTGCTCAGGTACTCCGTCCTCTACCTGCTCAGGTACACTGTACTCTAAGTCATTCTGTACTCTACCTGCTAAGGTACACTGTAGTCTACCTGCTCAGGTACTCCGTCCTCTACCTGCTCGGGGACTCTGTCCTCTACCTGCTCAGGGACTCTGTCCTCTACCTGCTCAGGTACTCTGTACTCTACCTGCTCAGGTACTCCGTCCTCTACCTGCTCAGGTACACTGTCCTCTACCTGCTCAGGTACTCTGCACTCTAACTGCTCAGGTACTCTGTCCTCTACCTGCTCAGGTATTCTGTACTCTAAGTTATTCTGTACTCTACCTGTTCAGGTCTTCTGTACTCTAAGTTATTCTGTCCTCTACCTGCTCAGGTACTCTGTACTCTACCTGCTCAGGTACTCTGTCCTCTACCTGCTCAGGTACTCTGTACTCTACCTGCTCAGGTACTCTGTACTCTGCCTGCTCAGGTACTCTGCACTCTACCTGCTCAGGTACTCTGTCCTCTAAGTTATTCTGTACTCTACCTGCTAAGGTACACTGTAGTCTACCTGCTCAGGTACTCCGTCCTCTACCTGCTCAGATACACTGTCCTCTACCTGCTCAGGGACTCTGTCCTCTACCTGCTCAGGTACTCCGTCCTCTACCTGCTCAGGCACTCCTTCCTCTACCTGCTCAGGTACTCTGTCCTCTACCAGCTCAGGTACTCTGTCCTCTACCTGCTCAGGTACACTTTACTCTACCTGCTCAGGTACTCTGTCCTCTACCTGCTCAGGTACACTTTACTCTGTCTGCTCAGGTACTCTGTACTCTACCTGCTCAGGTACTCCGTCCTCTACCTGCTCAGGCACTCCTTCCTCTACCTGCTCAGGTACTCTGTCCTCTACCAGCTCAGGTACACTTTACTCTGCCTGCTCAGGTACTCTGTACTCTGCCTGCTCAGGTACTCTGCACTCTAACTGCTCAGGTACTCTGTCCTCTACCTGCTCAGGTACTCTGTCCTCTACCTGCTCAGGTACACTTTACTCTGCCTGCTCAGGTACTCTGTACTCTGCCTGCTCAGGTACTCTGCACTCTAACTGCTCAGGTACTCTGTCCTCTACCTGCTCAGGTACACTTTACTCTGCCTGCTCAGGTACTCTGTACTCTGCCTGCTCAGGTACTCTGCACTCTAACTGCTCAGGTACTCTGTCCTCTACCTGCTCAGGTACTCTGTCCTCTACCTGCTCAGGTACACTGTCCTCTACCTGCTCAGGTACTCTGTCCTCTACCTGCTCAGGTACACTTTACTCTACCTGCTCAGGTACACTTTACTCTGCCTGCTCAGGTACTCTGTACTCTGCCTGCTCAGGTACTCTGCACTCTAACTGCTCAGGTACTCTGTCCTCTACCTGCTCAGGTACTCTGTACTCTACCTGCTCAGGTACTCCGTCCTCTACCTGCTCAGGTACTCTGCACTCTACCTGCTCAGGTACTCTGTCCTCTACCTACTCAGGTACTCCGTCCTCTACCAGCTCAGGTACTCCGGCCTCAACCTGCTCAGGTACACTGTACTCTAAGTTATTCTGTACTCTACCTGTTCAGGTCCTCTGTACTCTAACTGCTCAGGTACTCTGTCCTCTACCTGCTCAGATACACTTTACTCTACCTGCTCAGGTACACTTTACTCTGCCTGCTCAGGTACTCTGTACTCTGCCTGCTCAGGTACTCTGCACTCTAACTGCTCAGGTACTCTGTCCTCTACCTGCTCAGGTACACTGTACTCTAAGTTATTATGTACTCTCCCTGCTAAGGTACACTGTAGTCTACCTGCTCAGGTACTCCGTCCTCTACCTGCTCAGGTACACTGTACTCTAAGTTATTATGTACTCTCCCTGCTAAGGTACACTGTAGTCTACCTGCTCAGGTACTCCGTCCTCTACCTGCTCAGGTACACTGTCCTCTACCTGCTCAGGTACTCTGTCCTCTACCTGCTCAGGTACTCTGTACTCTACCTGCTCAGGTACTCCGTCCTCTACCTGCTCAGGTACACTGTCCTCTAAGTTATTCTGTACTCTACCTGCTCAGGTACTCTGTCCTCTAAGTTATTCTGTACTCTACCTGCTCAGGTAGAGTGTACTCTACCTGCTCAGGTACTCTGTACTCTGCCTGCTCAGGTACACTGTACTCTAGCTGCACAGGTACTCCGTCCGCTACCTGCTCAGGTACACTGTACTCTCCCTGCTCAGGTGCTCTGTACTCTACCTGCTCAGGTATACTGTCCTCTACCTGCTCAGGTACTCTGTCCTCTACCTGCTCAGGTACACTGTACTCTCCCTGCTCAGGTGCTCTGTACTCTACCTGCTCAGGTACACTGTCCTCTACCTGCTCAGGTACTCTGTCCTCTCCCTGCTCAGGTGCTCTGTACTCTACCTGCTCAGGTACACTGTCCTCTACCTGCTCAGGTACTCTGTCCTCTACCTGCTCAGGTACACTGTCCTCTACCTGCTCAGGTACTCTGTACTCTGCCTGCTCAGGTACTCTGTCCTCTACCTGCTCAGGTACACTGTACTCTAAGTTATTCTGTACTCTACCTCCTCAGGTACTCTGTACTCTACCTGCTCAGGTACTCTGTGCTCTATCTGCTCAGGTACTCTCTACTCTGCCTGCTCAGGTACTCTGTACTCTACCTGCCCAGGTACTCTGTACTCTGCCTGCTCAGGTACTCTGTCCTCTACCTGCTCAGGTACACTGTACTCTCCCTGCTCAGGTGCTCTGTACTCTACCTGCTCAGGTACACTGTCCTCTACCTGCTCAGGTACTCTGTCCTCTCCCTGCTCAGGTGCTCTGTACTCTACCTGCTCAGGTACACTGTCCTCTACCTGCTCAGGTACTCTGTCCTCTACCTGCTCAGGTACACTGTCCTCTACCTGCTCAGGTACTCTGTACTCTGCCTGCTCAGGTACTCTGTCCTCTACCTGCTCAGGTACACTGTACTCTAAGTTATTCTGTACTCTACCTCCTCAGGTACTCTGTACTCTACCTGCTCAGGTACTCTGTGCTCTATCTGCTCAGGTACTCTCTACTCTGCCTGCTCAGGTACTCTGTACTCTACCTGCCCAGGTACTCTGTACTCTGCCTGCTCAGGTACTCTGTACTCTACCTGCTCAGGTCCTCTGCACTCTAACTGCTCAGGTACTCTGTCCTCTACCTGCTCAGGTACTCCGTCCTCTACCTGCTCAGGTACACTGTACTCTAAGTTATTATGTACTCTCCCTGCTCAGGTACACTGTAGTCTACCTGCTCAGGTACTCTGTCCCCTACCTGCTCAGGTACTCTGTCCTCTACCTGCTCAGGTACAATTTACTCTACCTGCTCAGGTACACTGTAGTCTACCTGCTCAGGTACTCTGTACTCTACCAGCTCAGTTACTCTGTCCTCTACCTGCTCAGGTACACTGTAGTCTACCTGCTCAGGTACTCTGTCCTCAACCTGCTCAGGCACACTGTACTCTAACAGCTCAGGTACACTGTCCTCTACCTGCTCAGGTACTCTTTACTCTACCAGCTCAGGTACTCTGTCCTCTACCTGCTCAGGTACACTTTACCAGCTCAGGTACACTGTCCTCTACCTGCTCAGGTACACTGTACTCTACCTGCTCAGGTACACTTTACTCTACCTGCTCAGGTACACTGTAGTCTACCTGCTCAGGTACTCTGTACTCTACCAGCTCAGGTACTCTGTCCTCTACCTGCTCAGGTACACTGTACTCTACCAGCTCAGGTACTCTGTCCTCTACCTGCTCAGGTACTCTGTCCTCTACCTGTTCAGGTACTTTGTAGTCTACCTGCTCAGGTACATTGTACTCTACCTGCTCAGGCACTCCTTCCTCTACCTAATCAGGTACTGCTCAGGTACATTGTCCTGTACCTGCTCACCTGTTTTCTCAAGTTGTTCATTCAAAATTTGTCTACAAACTTTCACCTGCTAAAAATGATTATAAAATGAAAAGACTCAAAACTGAAGGAAGAAATGTTTTCCTGTGTGTGTGTGTGTGTGTGTGTGTGTATCTTGCAGCCTGTTGCTATGGTGATGGTTACATACTTACAGCACAATCAGTCTATATACCCTTCGTTTTGTCTGGCACGTCGTGTGTGAGGCCTCAGTTTAATCACAACACTGTTGCTAGGAAACAAGCGACTGGTGATGCTTACAGAAACCAGTTTAATGTTGATGTTTACTGGGAGTCAGAAATCATTCATTCAGTTTCCTCTCAGCTTATTTTTGTGTTCAGACACGTGACATATGTAACATACGTCGGTTTCACCTTAATGAATCTACACAGGGCAGTTTACAGACAGGCTGACAGTATCATCCCTGTAGCTTATCTTAGTTTAGCTTAGCACGAACGCTGGAAACTACTCTAAATGTCAAATATGAACACTGTAAACATGTTTGAAATAAATAGAAGATTTGATGCTGACATGTAGACGTAATCAGCGTGACTGCACACTTAGTCATCACTACAGATAGGACTCATCACTGTGACGTCCAAAGCTCAAACACGAGACAACATAGTAGTAATAATAATAATAATAATAACAGTAATAATAATAATAATAATAATAATACATTTTATTCATAATGCACTTGACATTCCAAGGAATCTCAAAGTGCTACAAAACAAATGATAAAAACAACAGTGTAGTACAATCAACTACTAGAAGGAGTCAGGTGCTGACGTGCTGACGTACTGTAGTAAGCGTGTTGTCTACCAAACTCCTACCAGCTTGCTTTCTTTTTTTCCCCACCTCAGTTGCTTAACATCTAATTCACGTCTTAACCTACACTAGTTCTGTTTAAGCACTTATAGCTCTCCTCTTTTTTACAATTTTCTTGCTAATCTCTTAGCTGTTGTTTGCATGTTACTAGCCTTGATAGCTACATTAGCTTTACAGTTAGTGATGGCTTCTCCTTCTCCCTCTGCTCTTTCTTGCTCGGTGTGCCAGATGTTTAGTTATTCCTCTGCCTCCTTTAGCGACAGTGGCAATTGTAACAAGTGTAGTTTATTTGCTGCGTTGGAGGCGAGGCTTAGTGAATTAGAAGTGCAGCTCCGCACCATGGAAAATCGCTCGGTAGTTGCGGTAGTTAGCCAGCCCCCTGTAACCGGCATGGAGCCACTTAGCATAGCCTCTGCTAGCGGCCCCACTGTAACCCCCATGCAGCCAGGAGGTTGGGTAACTGAAGCCCACGGTTCACCATCGGCCTGTTCATGTTTCCAACCGCTTTTCCCCACTCAGCGACACACCCACTGAGAATAAAACTCTGGTTATTGGCAGCTCTATTCTGAGGAACGTGAAGTTAGCAACACCAGCGGCCATAGTCAAATGTTTCCCTGGGGCCAGAGCAGGTGACACTGAATCAAATTTAAAACTGCTGGCTAAAGCTAAATGTAGATTCAGTAAGATTGTTATTCACGTCGGCGGCAATGACACCCGGTTACACCAATCGGAGATCACTAAAATTAATATTGCCTCGGTGTGTGAATACGCAAAAACGATGTCGGACTCCGTAGTTTTCTCTGGACCCCTCCCAAATCTGACCACTGATGACATGTTTAGCCGCATGTCATCATTTAATCGCTGGCTGTCCAGGTGGTGTCCAGCAAACAATGTGGGTTTCATTAATAATTGGCAAACTTTCTGGGGAAAACCTGGTCTTATTAGGAGAGACAGCATTCATCCCACTTTGGATGGAGCTGCTTTCATATCTAGAAACCTGGCAAAATTTATTAGTAATTCAAAATCCTGACAACCCAGAGTTGAGATCAGGACTCAGAGTCACAGTCCTAACCTCTTTGGAGCTTCTGGGGCGATAGGCCTAGAAAAAGCGCTCAGTCTGTGCAGCAGCACAGCCAATTACTGACCTGTTGCTGACATGAGATATGCACATAGCAACAGAAATTTATCCAATTAGCGTCATCGGATCTGATGCCTAAAGGGCGATTAATTTATCGCCCCAGCTGAGTCTGTCGGTGACGGAGTGGATATCTGAAGACACTGACAATGATGGATGCGGACACTCAAGACAGATGATTTCAGCAGCAGCCCCCTAATTCAATCAGGTCTCTTCTCCAAAATCCATTTGAGAGAAGAACATTGGTGGAAAAATAACAAATAAAACAGCTTGGCCCAGATCAACTGGACATCAAAATTAGCCAACAAGCCAGTGAAAAAGCTAAAGTGTATACGAGAGGCTTCTCATGTAATTGGTACAACAGGAAGGCTTGGCTACCTGGATGCAGTCATGTAACTTACTTTTTAAAACGGTGGGGACAGATACGACATGGACTGTTACAGGGGTGAGGGACATGAAGCATTTATCTGAGAAGATTAAGAAACATGAGTGTACGAGGGCACGGTCAAGCTAGCCATGCTAGGCAGAGCTAACATTGCTACGCAGCTGGACAAAGGTCACAGATGTGGATAAACATGTCATAGCTACATATCATTTGAGCATCATGCCTTTGTTTTTAGCAGTCCTCCTATTCATTGCATCACAGTTTACAGACCACCCCACCATTCCACCTCTTTTATCACTGATTTCTCAGAACTATTAACAATCATACACACAACCTATAACAGAATTTTAATAACTGGTGATTTTAATTTACATGTTGATAATACCTCGGATTCAATGTCCAGAGAATTTTTAAACATTTTAACCTGCATGGATTTTAAACAAAACAACAGAGGACACACCAGTGGACAGGCCATAGGTTATGACCAGGTCCGGGGCATGTCCTCTGTTGTTGACCTGGCTGTGTCTGACCATTACTGTGTGTATTTTAACATCACCAGTTTTAGCCATCAGGAGGCCCCGATGAGAACAGTGAGGAAACGCTACCTAACTTCTGAAGTTGCTGCAAATTTTTTATCCAGATTTTACAGAGCACTCCTGCAGAGATTTTACCTGCACCCTGTGATTTTATTGTGGACAATTTTAACAGTAAATTAAAGTCAACACTTGACTCAGTGGCTCCACTTTTAACCAAAACAATAAAAACAAAACCTACACCCCCGTGGAGAAATGATAACATCAAAAGACTGAAAAGAAAATGCAGGAGTGCAGAGAGGAGGTGGAGAAAAACCAAATTGACAGTTCATTATGAAATATCACGCGATCAACTCAAATCCTACAATAAAACAGTCAAACAGGCAAGAATATCCCACTTTTCAAAACTCATTTCCGATCATAAAAACAACCCCAAATTTCTTTTCTTCACCTTCGATCTTTTAACCAGCACCAATTTTAATAATCCATCCAAGATTTCAACAGACTTTGCAGACCACTTCAGAAGTAAAATCGATGATATCAGATCCAGTCTTTTATCCCAACAGAAAGCAATTTTTAAACACACCTGGATCATTGCTTTTACCTGAGGAAACACTGGAGAGTTTTGCCCTGGTTGATGCAAGGACACTTGGCCGAGTTTTCTCCCAGGTAAACCCAACAACCTGCCTTTTAGATCCGATTCCCACATCACTTTTAAAAACATTTTATGGATTCTTTGTTAGGGACTGGCAAGAACCCGAAGAAACCCAAATAGCAGGAGACAGGCGGAGTAAATAACACAATAATTTATTACAAAAACAGCAGCAAAAAACACAAAAACGACTGCACGGAGAAGTGAGCTGCCTGGTGGTGGCAGGAGGCGAGAGCTCTGGAGAATAAAGGTGGCGAGGCACCAAACTGTGAATGACAGAGACAAAAAACACAAGTCAGTGGAGCTGGTCAAAAAGAGAAGCAGGCAAAATACTCACAAGGCGAAGAAACTCAAGTAAGAGTAGCGCTACCGAACGAGACGGAATTATCTGGCACTGAAGTGAAGTCAGAGCCCGCTTTATAGTGAGGTAGATGAGATGAAATGGAAACCAGGTGTGTCTCACCGCCCGTGGTGGCAAAGTAGGTCAGCCCCGCCTCCGCCACACACCAGCCCTACAGATCATGGAAGGACAGGAGAACAAAAAAAAGAAAACACAACACACAAGAGCAGCCACAAAACATGCATCAAAAAACTCAACCCATAACATTCTTTGAGGAACAGATTTTAAACATAGTAAATTACTCTCTTCAGACGGATGTCTTTCCCGCTGCCTTCAAACCAGCAGTGGTGAAGCCCCTTTTGAAGAAGAGTAATTTAGATCCCAACACTTTTAATAATTACCGACCTGTATCCAACTTACCGTTTTTAAGTAAGATTTTAGAAAAACTGGTTTTTAACTAAGTAAATGTTTTTTTTTTAAAAAAAAAAGAAACAATATTGTAAAGAAATATCAGTCTGGTTTTAGGATGAACCACAGTACAGAGACAGCCCTTTTAAAGATTTTAAATGATATCAGGTTTAATGCAGATTCACAAAAACTCACAGTCTTGGTAATACTGGATCTAAGCACCGCCTTTGATACAGTAGATCATCACATTTTATTAAACAGACTCAGAAACCCAGTGGGCCTCTCTGGTACTGTTTTTAACTGGTTCAGCTCTTACCTCACAGATTGATGTTTCTTTGTAAGTATGGATACGTGTTCCTCCATAACACATGAAATTAGGTGTGGGGTACCCCAGGGGTCAATTTTGGGTCCACTTCTTTTTAATCTATATATGCTTCCCTTTGGGGACGCCATCAGGAGGCACGGCATCAGCTTCCACAGTTACGCAGATGACACACAGCTGTACATCGCCATGTCTCCTGATGACACAGGGCCAACTGATGCCCTTTTTAACTGTATTTTAGATATCAAGTCATGGATGGCAGTGAATTTCCTGCAGCTCAACCAGGACAAAACAAAACAGAGGTTTTAGTCATTGGTCCTGAAGGCAAGAGAGAGAAACTTTTACCAAAACTACAAGATTTTAAACCTTCACAATGTATAAAGAACCTGGGCATCATTTCTGACTCTGAGCTTAGTTTTATTCCACACATCAAAAATGTAACAAAGACAGGTTTTTATCATCTTAAGAATATAGCCAGAGTCCGCCCGTTTCTCTCTCAGGCTAACACGGAGGTGCTGATGCATGCTTTTATCTCTTGTCATTTAGATTTCTGTAATGCCCTGCTCTCTGGTCTTCCCAAAAAGACCATCTCTAACCTGCAGCTACTCCAAAACTCAGCCACACGAGTGCTGACGAGGACCAGAGGGCGGGAGCACATTACACCAGTGTTAAAATCGCTGCATTGGCTCCCTGTGTGTTTCAGGAACAATTTTAAGGTTCTTTTATTAGTTTTTAAATTTCTTAATGGTCTTGGGCCATCTTATTTATCTGACCTGCTTTTATCATATCAACCCTCGCGGACCCCGAGGTCCTCCAGCACCGGCCTTTTAATTGTTCCAAAAGTCAGAACAAAAACCCACAGGGAGGCTGCATTCAGCCATTATGGCCCTCACTTGTGGAACAGCCTGCCACAGAGCATCAGGAATGCAGAGACTGTTGATGTTTTTAAAGGGAGGCTCAAGACTCACCTTTTTAGTTTGGCTTTTAACTGATTTCTTCTACTCTTTTAATTCTTCTATTATATGTTCTTTTTAATTTCTTATGCTTTTAAATTATTTATTTTTTAAATCTTTATGCATTTTATTATTATTAAGTTTCTAAATCTTCATTTATTTATTATTATTAATATTATTTTAATCTTTAAATCTTTAATTTTTTCTAAATCCTTACATTTTTATGCATTTTATCACTATTTTATCTCATACTTGTTTTATCTTATCATATTGCCTTTAAGTCTTCAGTGTTTCCTCATGGGGGCCTCCACACTGGGAGGTGTGTCCGGTCTGCCCGCGGGGACATCATCCTGGAGATCCCTCTGGCCCAGAGGACTGGGGGGCTCTGCACCATGTGTGGAGTCCACCCCGGTCTGTCTGGGTCGGGGTGGTCTCTGTGGCAGTGCTGCCTGTGGCCGTAGGCTGTGACGCCTCTCGGTGTGGATGAGCTCCCCATAGGTGGTTCTTTCCTCACCTGGTTCCTCAGTGCCCTGCCATGTTATTGACTATATTGACTGATATGTGGGGGGCAGGTTTTCAATATGCATGTAGTATTTTTGTTTGTTTTTATTCTGTGAAGCACTTTGTGCTGCATTTTTAATGTATGAAACGTGCTATACAAATAAAGTTTGACTGATTGATTGATTGATCCCCAGGATCAGTACTTTCTTTTCAGACCTTGGTGGATTTGCTGCATTCTTTTCCCGGTCATTCAAGCGAACCAGTGTGCTTGATCAAGTAGTGGCACACAGACTTCCTGGAACTTCGACAACCAAGTGGAACTTCCACAGTTGTGCTGTTAACACTGTGTATGAGCACAGGGATGACCTCCTTCAGTGTTTCCAGACCATCAAAGACTCTGGTGACTCTGATGCTCTAATTGTCAGAGAGGCTGGGGGCTTTGTGAGAATGCTGGAAGATGAGGATTTCTGCTTTTTCCTGGCGTTGTTTCACAAAATCATGCCACACGTGGACATGCTGTTTAACCAGCTGCAGAAGAGGAACATCGACCCCATCTACATCACAGGAGTCATCCAGAGGTTCACCGACCGCATGCAAAACATCAGGTAAATAATTATTTATCATTAGCTGAGAAAAATGCTTATTATGATAATTTTTTGCAATCTTAAACCATGTAAAAAACATAAATGACACTACAGCAACTCAGAAATACTTGTTTCATCATTTTAAACACAGTAAACAGGAAATTCATTTAGGATGATAATATATACAGTCTATTAAACACAGTACACAATGACAAGACTATTTTATTTTATGCCTCCAGTATGTTAGTTTCTGAAACAGTAATTGTGTGTTTTTGACTAGGAACTCCATTCCTTCTCTGGGTGAGGAATACAGTGGATCTGTGCAGCAGCAGCCCACAAAGAAATGGATGACACTTGGACAAGGAGAACAGCAGCAGTTGGCTACAGAGGTAAGCTGTAACATTACAGTTCTGTTTACACTCAATTAGGTGTTTTTACTTTTTTATTTATTAATGTGCAAAATGACCCTCTGCTATGTTTCTCTGTCTACCTTCCTCAATTCCTGAGTAATATTAAGAGTTATATATTTGTTTTTCTTATGCCATGTTCAATTCACCACACAACTACTGAGGAAGGCAGACACTTAAGTGTTTAGATGTGGTTATTTCACATTCCTGATGTTAAGCAATAAGCTATCCCATCTTCTCACAAAATAACATGCTCATCTCGTAAGAGGATACTGATGAAATTATTTAGACTAACAGATGTGAAAATTAAATTCTGATGTTTACTATGTGTACTGGCCTGCTATTTTTTATTTATGTATCATGTCATAGGTATGTGGTACCATTCTGAGTCACACCAGAGAGCAGTTCTCTTTGACCAAGCACCTCATCAGCAGTGGTGCACTGACTCTGTTCCAGTTTTTCATGGAGAACAACCTTCAGGCCACATTCACTGAGACTGTCAGTCTTCTCAAGATTCTCATCACCTCACCCATGACAACAGCAGAATCAGAGAGGTGCTTCTCTACTTTAAAGAGGATCAACACCTTCCTGAGGAACACCATGACGCAGCATCGCCTGAATGCTCTGGCCATGCTCTCCATGGAGAAAAACCTTGTCAGAAACATCCCTGACTTCAATAATAGGGTCATTTAGAGCTTTGCCACTCAGAAGAACAGAAGGGCAAAATTCCTGTACAAATAGATATCAGACACACACACACACACACACACACACACATATTCCCTAGACCAAATCTTTCTTTGTATATAGTTGACCTTTGCACAATACTTCATCCAGCAATATATTGTTATATTGCACTTTAGAAATTTCTAATACTTTGTCTTAGTAGTGTGTTTTTACTAATATTATTGTATATGTAATCTGTTCATCATTTTCTTGATTGTTTAGTCTATAAAATGTTTTTTCATTGACTCATATTAGACATATGAAAGAAGCAAAACTTAACATTTGATAATCAAAAACAAAAAAATGTTGGAAAATCACTCCAGCGCTGACATTATTATCAAAATTGTTGCAGATAATATTTTTCTTGATCAAGTAACTGAAAAATCAGTTAATCGTTGCAGTTCTGATCACATTAGTAACATTTAGCTTGATCATAAAGTACTGTACAGTATTCTTCCAGCCAAAGGTTTGAGTTCAGCCACTCTATATTCATTTCTTTATTATACATCCTTTATACAGTGTAAATTTCATAGATACATTACTACAATCTATATAATTGTATGTTATTGTATAAAGTACACTTTGCACTCTGTTTTGGTGGCGTGTCTCTTGCGTTGCCGATACGCACCGTTTCATGTGCTCAGCTGTGCACCTCTGCCACAAGGGGGCGCTGGCGTAACAGTCAACAGCCTTGCGTGTAAAAATGTGTCAATATAATTAAGTCATTTGTTTACATGTTCAGTTTCAAATGCAAAACTTGTGTTTGTGCAATATGCTGTTTATGTTTTTGTGCAAGAATGCCTCAGCTTTTTAATACTGGCATTAAATAACTACTATTTCACAGAGCACTGGTATCCTGCCATTTGTGTTAAATTGTATTGGGATAGTTACTGAAACTGGCTTAATATGGCACAGCCCCACCCAGAATATTTTTCACTAGCCGCCACTGCAAATGGTGTCTGTCCCCTGACCACCTAAATTATCTAAATCTAAAATTAAACAAAGAGGAGTTGTGCATAACAACCCCATAAAAATTAAAACCTCGTCTGTGACAGAAAGACAAAACAGGAGAATTAAATGCGGACTGTTAAATATCAGGTCTCTATCGTCTAAAGCAGTGTTAGTAAACAAATTAATATCCGATAATCATATTGATTTACTCAGTCTCACCTACATCACATCTGTGGAACACCTACATCACATCTGTATAACACCTACATCACATCTGTGGAACACCTGCATCACATCTGTGGAACACCTACATCACATCCATGGAACACCTACATCACATCTGTGGAACACTTACATCACATCTGTGGAACACCTGCATCACATCTGTGGAACACTTACATCACATCTGTATAACACCTACATCACATCTGTGGAACACTTACATCACATCTGTGGAACACCTGCATCACATCTGCTGAACACCTACATCACATCTGT
Source organism: Epinephelus lanceolatus (assembly GCF_041903045.1). NCBI lineage: Eukaryota > Metazoa > Chordata > Actinopteri > Perciformes > Serranidae > Epinephelus > Epinephelus lanceolatus. The sequence continues at coordinate 79,311 of NC_135743.1, forward strand.
AAAACACCTACATCACATCTGTGGAACACTTACATCACATCTGTATAACACCTACATCATTCATTCAAATAAACACAAGAAGTTTGTGCTCTAATTTAAAAAAAAAAAAAAAAAAAGGGATCAGCGCTCAGTGAATAATCCTCCTAAGCCCTACGATAAGCTATTATGGCAAGGCTTAACTATACAGACCCATGAGCAGTGATAACTAACATGTCTTTGGGGTCATCGGGTGGGAACCTCCTTTCACCGGTGTTTCGTCTAGTTAGTCCCACGACACCTCCAGGAGGCTAGACAGTGATCTCTGGCATCCCAGAGACACTCCCCTAATGCCAGGTCTCACTGCTCCCCACACTAACCGAACAACCTCCTTTACCTTACCTATACTACCACAGAGGAGGTAGACCCAGGGAAGGAAGCCTTGTTAGGCTATCACACTCCCCCGCCGGGTTAGGCTGTACAGTCTACCTCCCCAGGACGAGCCCTCACAACAATGACACCTCCAGGAGGCTGGACAGTGATCTCAGCCCAAACAGCACTGCCAACTTCAACCAAGCCCAGGCTCCGTTTATGCGAGCTCCAGGCAGAAGCAATGCTGATACTACCTTTACTAGCACATTCACCATACTCTATTTCACACGCTACATAGCATAACTACAATGTAAGCTAAAGTTAAAGGAGATACATGAACTCACAGGATCAGCAAACACACTCACTTTGCAGCATGGTCTCAAACAAAATGGATTCAAATAGGCCACTCCCACACTTAAATAACCTTCCTCTTCCTGGATTTCCTTCTTACTTACACATGGCTTTCTCAGCCCAAACAGCACTGCCATCTTCAACCAAACCCAGGCTCCATACATGCGAGCTCCAGGCAGAAGCAAGCACATCTGTATAACACTTGCATCACATCTATGGAGCACCTACATCACATCTGTAGAGCACCTACATCACATACATCACATCTTTAGCTGATGACTTTCAGAAAAACATGAGGCTGATGACTCTCCTCAGAGGAATCTGAAGCTGATGACTCTCCTCAGAGGAATCTGGAGCTGATGACTCTCCTCAGAGGAATCTGAAGCTGATGTCTCTCCTCAGAGGAATCTGAAGCTGATGACTCTCCTCAGAGGAACCTGAGGCTGATGACTCTACCCGGAGGAACCCAAGACTGACAACTCTCCTCAGAGTAACCTAGAGCTGATGTCTCTCCTCAGAGGAATCTGAAGCTGATGACTCTCCTCAGAGGAACCTGCAGCTGATGACTCTCTCAGAGGAACCTTTTTCCAGCAGCTGGTCATATGTTTCTTCTGCAGCTTGAGGTCTGAGCTGTGAGAGAGGAAACACTGAAACTTCCAGGGCATCTCTAAGGTTAAAATCAGAGACTATAATCATGATCAATCAATCAATCAATTTTATTTATAAAGCCCAATATCACAAATTACAATTTGCCTCACAGGGCTTTACAGCATACGACATCCCTCTGTCCTTATGACCCTCACAGCTGATCAGGAAAAACTCCCCAAAAAACCCTTTAACAGGGAAAAAAATGGTAGAAACCTCAGGAAGAGCAACTGAGGAGGGATCCCTCTTCCAGGATGGACAGATGTGCAATAGATGTCGTACAGAACAGATCAGCATAATAAATTAACAGTAATCCATATGACACAATGAGACAGAGAGAGAGACAGAGAGAGAGAGAGAGATGCAGGACAGACGGTATTGACAGTAGCTTACAACAACATTAATGAAACTAATAATATTATAATTATAATTCTGGCTATTGTGGTACAATATGTTGAAAGTATATATTAAAGAAGCAACAGACAGCATCTTTTCCTAAATATATCATGATGAAAATAATGTGGGTTGCACAGGGTAGAGGCCACAGTAAAATCAGACTGTCAGTGTTTACATAGGTTACTTAGTGGCTTTGCAATCTTTGCAATAAGCTTCTGCCACCGGTGCCAAAATTTCGCGGAAAAAATCTGCTTTACGGCAGGAAACGCGTCATGTATTGCAAAACTGGTGGGTCAGCCAATCAGGGACTGGAGCTGGTCCTTATGAGGAGATGAGCATAAGATAGTTGAGTCACGAACACAATGGCAGATGGACAAAGTTTGGAGACAAGTGAAAAACGGCCTAGCGAAAGACAAGGAGCTCCTCTGTGTGAGGAGGCAAAGAAGAGCAAAAAGGAGAGTGATAAAAGAAGAGGAAAAACAAGAGTAAACCTCAGTCAGGCGTTCAAGAGATAGAGGGAGCTCCGTGACCAAAGAGGCTTCAAAACCCATGTCCAGCTAGCTTTCTTTCTAATGGATCAGTAAGTAACATGGCTAAATGTTAGCTAGACCAGAGAGGACTGTACTGTACTGGCTGCTAGTTCATTCCTAGCTGGCCAGCATCGCAAATCGCCGCAACCAGGGAGCGGGTAGCGAGTGTTGGTCGGCTGACGTCCTGGTTGCCATTCTACGGCAGCCCTCGGACAGTGATACCCCCCTCCCTTCCTTCTGTTCTCTTCTCATGGAGGCAGCTATCGATGGACATCGCCCAGCTAAGTTACGCCCAGCTAAGTGAACACTGGACTTTTCACTGCAACGGCCTTAGACTGAGGAGCATCAAAATCAGTTAACGTTAGTCCACACAGCCCTCCGAAGCTGTCCTGGAGAGCAGGGGGATCATGTCGGTCACTGGCCATAAATGTGAGGGCAGCCTTCGCAGCTACTGGGCACCCAGCATCTCCGACCGAGAGAAGTGGAGTAAAATCCTCTCCTCCGCTGCCGTTTGTCTGGTGAACGCCTCTCCTCTGTCAACACACTCTGCCAGCAGTTTAATAATATTGATGCCAGTTGTAACATTTGAATGTTTTAGTAGTAAGCCATGTTCTAAGCGGGATAATGTATAGTGAGCCGGTGACTGTTGAATAACTCCCGACAGGGGAATGGAACCCCGACGCACAGCGGAGTTATTTTTCAACAGTCACCGGCTCACTATACATTATCCCTTATGTGTCTACTGTTGTTTGTACTGATACTGTGCATATTGGTATAATTTACTGTGAGCTGTTTGTACTGGTACTGTGCATTCTGCTATAATTATTTGCAGTACTATTTTTTTTTTCTTCAGATAAATCTGATAATTGTTGCTCGGTCTCTTTACTCATTAATTTAGTAGAGTGTCCACACACCTTCTCATTCTACATATACATAGAGGTATACTGGTGGCTTTACAGCCTACATTTTATTCATTATCTCTGATCCCCACGCTAAATTTAGTGTGAGCAACACCGCTGACACTAGGTGGCACCACGCTAAAAAAAAAACTGAATCCTATCTGTTGCCTGTTTAAAGTCTGATAGTAGCCTATACATATGTGACAATAATCATATGTGTATAATAACAGTAGAAGTACGACTAATGACTAATGATGGCAGCAGCAGGAGGCATCTGGCAGGACCACGGCAGCAGCACAACCACACACGTCACACTGTCCAGCCACCGCTGCAATACGAGTTAACCTGAGAGACAGTGGAGCACAAAGGCTCCGGAGAAGAAGCCCAGTTAGTGACATGCAGTACTGCAGAGTTAGTGACATGCAGTACAGCCGAGTTAATGACATGCAGTACGGCCGAGTTAGTGACATGCAGTAGAGCAGAGTTAGTGACATGCAGTAGAGCCCAGTTAGTGACATGCAGTAACAGGACATGACAGACTTTTGGCTGCAGTGTTTTTTTCTGACTGATCAGTGACTCTTTCACAGTATTGAGTTAAACATCATAAATAAAGGGTTAATGCAGATTTAAAGCAGCTGATGAATGACAGACACAGTGTTTAAAAACTCAGAGGAGTCACATCTCAGCCTGATTTTCAGAAACAGACACTAGAGGGTTCAAGTCTGGAGTTTGGGGACAAATATTTAGACCTGTTTTGGCGTCTTTGGAGCAGCGGTGGTAAAATAATACCAGACCTGAAAAATTGCTCTCCAGGACTCATCACAGAGTCTGTGTCTGACTGATGCTACAAATATTAACATGTTTTATTTTGAGCTGAAGACGCGGAGAATATTTCATGACAGATGACTAACAGATGGACGTGTGTGTGTTTGTCTTAGAGACACTTTTACTGCATTAGGAAAATAAGGAACAAACGAGCAGTGTGTGTTTTGTGTTGGATTATATGCTGTCAGCATTTTGTTTTGGGAGGCGGTGGGGGTTCATATTTTGGGGGGACAGAAATGGGGGGGTGGTTATGAAGTCAGGGACAAACAGTTTATTTCTGCTCTGGTTAGCAAACACAGCAGACGGCAGCCTCGGAGAAAAGACCCAGAGGATAATTATGGGATGTTCATGGGAAAAAGAACAGAGCTGTGCGTTAATGTTTTTTTTTATTGTTTAATTAATTGATTAATTGTTGATTGGTAGATTTATTTATTTATTCTCTTTTCTCATTGAATAAGTGTCGTATAATTGCATGGTTTTATTTCTTTGCAGTTTGTCTCTGCCATTTGAATTGCAAAGCATTTTGTGCTGCACTTTGTGCATGAAAGGTGCGAGATAAAGTTCATTAATGATCACAATGCTAGCGGGAGGCAGGAGGTCCGACGATTCCAGCGAGGGGAGAGGGAGAAATTAAACAAAATAAGATAAAATAGGAAAAACCTGTCTCCCTCTTTTATTTTCAGTGTTTAATCAAGGCAGAGGCGGGCGGCTGGAGGTCCGAGACTTCCAGCGAGGGGAGAGGTAGAAACAAACAGCCAATGTGTGTGTGTGTGTGTTATGTTCAGGTGTTGTCACGTAAATAACAGTGCCCGAGCAATAAACAGGACAGACAATAGGATTTTATTTCTATTTACACTACATTTTTACTGAAAGCTGACCAAATCCGACCCGAGCCAGAATACAATTTATACATTTTTGACCAAACCCTGCCCGACCTGTCGGGTACCGTCGGGCTTGGATCGCTACACTCTAGTGTGTGTATGTGTCCCTATTGGGGCCTATCTGAATTTCTGTCTTTAAGAGATATTATTTTGTAATATAACTGAATTTTCTATCCATATATATAAACTTTAAATAGGCTATAGGCCTATTAAAATTATAAGGCATCTTGGGGTAAACTGCGGAACACAAATGGTTGTGTCATGTTAAATGTTAATTCAATTGCTAAAGTGAACTTTGAGAATTTAAAGTTTTTACACCAATATGTTTTAAAATGAATTTAAAGTACGACTCAAATGTTTTCGATATTTTTAATTGTTAGTGTTAACATCTGTCTCTGTTTATGTCTCATTGTGTCATATGGATCACTGTACATTTATTATGGTCATTTGTTCTGTACCACATCTATTCTGGCAACAATTAAATCGTATGCAACTGGACTTTGATTTTGTCTAGAAGACGTTTCGCCTCTTATCCAAGCGGCTTCATCAGTTCTCAACGCATCAGTCTGACTAGTCCTCACTAGTCTGACAAACAGTGGAGTAAGACTCAGGTTTTTAACCTCTGTGGAGGTGTACACCCACCACCCTCATAAGACAATACTTCGTTAGTGGAGTTTCACTGGACCATTGTTTGGGTCAGGTGAGTCACACTAGTGAACCTGTTACCTCAAGGCTGGATTACTGTAACTCTCTATTATCAGGTAGCTCTAGTAAGTCCTTAAAAACTCTCCAGCTAATTCAGAATGCAGCAGCTCGTGTACTAACAGGAACTAAGAAACGAGATCATATTTCTCCTGTTTTAGCTTCTCTGCACTGGCTCCCTGTAAAATCCAGAATTGAATTTAAAATCCTACTGTTAACTTATAAAGCTCTAAATGGTCAAGCTCCGTCATATCTTAGAGAGCTCATAGTGCCATATTATCCCACCAGAACACTGCGCTCTGAGAACGCAGGGTTACTCGTGGTCCCTAAAGTCTCCAAAAGTAGATCAGGAGCCAGAGCCTTCAGCTATCAGGCTCCTCTCCTGTGGAATCATCTTCCTGTTACGGTCCGGGAGGCAGACACTGTCTCCACATTTAAGACTAGACTTAAGACTTTCCTCTTTGATAAAGCTTATAGTTAGGGCTGGCTCAGGCTTGCCCTGTACCAGCCCCTAGTTAGGCTGACTTAGGCCTAGTCTGCCGGAGGACCCCCTATAATACACCGGGCTCCCTCTCTCTCTCTCTCTCTCTCTCTCTCTCTCTCTCTCTCTCTCTCTCACTCTCATCCTATTACTGCATCTTGCTAACTCGGCCATTCTGGATGTCACTAACTCGGCTTCTTCTCCGGAGCCTTTGTGCTCCACTGTCTCTCAGAATAACTCATACCGCAGCGGTGCCTGGACAGTGTGACGTGTGTGGTTGTGCTGCTGCCGTGGTCCTGCCAGATGCCTCCTGCTGCTGCTGCCATCATTAGTCATTAGTCATACTTCTACTGTTATTATACACATATGACTATTGTCACACAAGTATACTGTCAGATATTAATACATACTTTCAACATATTGTACCACAGTAGCCAGAACTATAACTATAATATTATTACTTTCATTAATGTTGTTGTAAGCTACTGTCATTACCTGCATCTCTCTCTCTCTCTCTCTCTCTCTCTGTCTCATTGTGTCATACGGATTACTGTTAATTTATTATGCTGATCTGTTCTGTACGACATCTATTGCACATCTGTCCGTCCTGGAAGAGGGATCCCTCCTCAGTTGCTCTTCCTGAGGTTTCTACCGTTTTTTTTTCCCTGTTAAAGGGGGTTTTTTTTGGGGAGTTTTTCCTTATCCGCTGTGAGGGTCTTAAGGACAGAGGGATGTTGTATGCTGTAAAGCCCTGTGAGGCAAATTGTGATTTGTGATATTGGGCTTTATAAATAAAATTGAAATTGAAATTGAACGACGGTCGTTAGGAGTGGGTGGGGCCACTGGTGAGCAACAGTTGAGTCCAGTTGCCTACGATTTAATTGTTGCCAGAATGGAATTGACCTGGATAAATGAGAATATCCACAGACTTATCACTGTACATTTTGGGTCGGATACCCTCAAAACAGTGCGAGAGTATGAAAGGTTGGCTCGGAAAGTTGCGGATCACAGGAACCATCTACGGTTCAACCTAAGGTGCAGACAAATCAGGCTCATACCAACTAGTGTTCAGCTACGGTCCATTGTGAAGGGGCACAAGGCCAGCATGATACTAGAGAAAGCTGAAAAACAGCTCTTAAACGAGAGGATCAGGAAGGTCCATCTCACCATAGTAAGGCTGAAGGAGAAAACCGACCACCTTCTCCAAAAACTCAAAACGGACTTACCAGGGGCGTTGTTTGAAAGAGTTGTAGACTTCACCAAGAAAGCTCAACTATCCCAACACACAAAGACCAAAGAAAGGCAGATAAAGAAATTCCTACACCTCCTTAACGAGAACCTGATGAAAATGAAAACAGGCAATGGGTGTCAAACAACGGATCATATTGCACAAGGTGAATTACAAAACAGATGGGTAAAGAACTTGTCAGACCGGGAACTTACTCAACCCGAGAAGGAGGTTTTAGCCAAGGAACTAAACTTTGCTGTAACACCGAAACAAGTTCCTATAGTTGAACTCATCACGGCGACAGAGTCAGCTATAAGGAAAAACAATCTAAACGAGACTGAAGCAGAGCAGCTCAGACTCAAAGTGTCGGCAAGTTTGTCCAGTGCTAAAGCCCCACCTTCGAACCTTACTATTCAAGAAAGAAAAGCTGTGGTGTCTCTGAGCAAAGACAATAACATCACTATCCTTCCAGCTGATAAAGGGCGATGCACGGTTATCCTAAATACAACTGACTACCAAGCAAAAGTCTCCACACTACTCAATGATGCCAACACCTATGAAATCCTGAAGCGAGACCCATCCAGCGGGTATAAAAAGAGGGTGATACAATGTCTACAGGCATTACAAAATGATGGAACGTTTGACTGGCCTCAGTACCTCAGACTCTACCCACAAGACACCATCCCATGTCTATATGGACTCCCCAAGATCCATAAAGAAGGGGTCCCACTCAGACCCATTGTCAGTAGCATAAACTCAGTGACATACAATATTGCAAAGCATGTAGCTAACATTTTAGCTCCTCTGGTGGGTAACACACCACACCACATACAAAACTCACACGAATTTGCAGGCAAAATCCAGGGTCTAAGGCTAGAACCGGATGAAACCATGGTATCATATGATGTAACATCCCTATTCACTTGCATCCCAACCGGGGAAGCAGTGGAAACGGTGAGACATCATCTTACACAGGACAGAACGTTACCGGACAGAACAAATCTCAATACAGAACAAATTTGCCAGTTACTGGAATTGTGCCTTAACACCACATACTTCCAGTTTAATGGTACTTTTTACAGACAGAAGCATGGCTGTGCCATGGGGTCACCAGTATCCCCCATTGTGGCAAACCTGTATATGGAAAGGGTAGAGCAAAAGGCACTGAACTCTTACAAGGGTACATCACCAAGCCACTGATTCAGATATGTGGATGACACATGGGTGAAGATCAAATCCCAAGAACTGGAGGCTTTTACTGAGCACATCAACTCAGTGGACAAGAACATCAAGTTCACTAGAGAAGATGTTAATGATAACCACCTACCTTTCTTAGACTGTGATGTACACTTGGATGAGAACAGGAGCCTCCACATTGGGGTATATAGGAAACCCACACACACAGACCAATATCTTCTTTTCGACTCACATCACCCTCTGGAGCACAAACTGGGAGTTATCAGAACCTTACAGCACAGGGCTGATAATGTACCAACCACCACTCAGGCAAAGGTACGGGAGCACAAACATTTGAGGAGAGCGTTGAAAACTTGTGGCTATCCTAGTTGGACATTTAACAGAACAAAACGATCCAACAAGAACAATAACTCAGAGAGGGCTGAGGAAGGAAACAAGCACAGGAACATTGTCATACCCTACGTGTCCGGGGTGTCTGAGAAACTCAGGAGAATTTTCAACCAACACCAAATTCCTGTGTGTTTCAAACCAAGTAACACACTCAGGCAAAAACTGGTACACCCCAAAGACAGGGTACCACACACTCAAAAAAGCAACTTGGTATATGCTGTCCAATGCAGTGAGGAATGCAAGGACTCATACATTGGTGAAACCAAACAACCATTAAACAAACGCATGGCTCAACACAGAAGGGCAAACTCCTCAGGTCCAGTTTCTGCTGTTTATTTACATCTAAAGGAGAAGGCTCACTCCTTTGAGGACAGCAATGTGAAAATCTTGGACAGAGAGGACAGATGGTTCGAAAGAGGGGTGAAAGAATCCATCTACGTTAAAATAGAGAAACCGTCTCTAAACAGGGGAGGTGGCCTGAGACACCACCTATCCTCCATTTACAATGCGGCCCTTGCTGCTGTACCTAAGAGATTGAACAACAAAGACTGCCCAAAACTAACCTCAAGTGGCTCAAAGAAACACAACGACAGTCGTTCACTGGTAACCACACATCATGCCTAACAACTGTTGCTCACCAGTGGCCCCACCCACTCCTAACGACCGTCGTTCACTAGTGTGACTCACCTGACCCAAACAATGGTCCAGTGAAACTCCACTAACGAAGTATTGTCTTATGAGGGTGGTGGGTGTACACCTCCACAGAGGTTAAAAACCTGAGTCTTACTCCACTGTTTGTCAGACTAGTGAGGACTAGTCAGACTGATGCGTTGAGAACTGATGAAGCCGCTTGGATAAGAGGCGAAACGTCTTCTAGACAAAATCAAAGTCCAGTTGCCTACGATTTAATTGTTGCCAGAATGGAATTGACCTGGATAAATGAGAATATCCACAGACCTGTACCACATCTACTGTTTTTGAGTTTTTCCTGATCCGCTGTGAGGGTCCTAAGGACAGAGGCACAGAGGACAGAGGGACAGAGGGTCCAAAGGGATGTTGTCTGCTGTAAAACCTCTGAGACAAACTGTGATTTGTGATTTTGGGCTTTATAAATAAAACTGAAATTGTCAAAGAATTTAAGTATTCACCACTTTTACAAAGAGAACAATTCAAAGTTCTCAAGTTTCCATGGAACCTCACAAATTTAGCATTTTAGCCACGTTAGCATGGCTCAGCTTTCATCAGGGTCAGTGTCCTTTTGACAGCCTAAGTTATGCCAACACACCTAGTTAACTTGTATGTTAGCATGCTAATGTGCTAATGCATCCTTTACATCTTTTTGGGTGGACTGTAGAAATGAAACATTCTTACATTCACGACAAGTGTTCTCATCATGAAGGGGTTAAAAATGAAGCAGGGCTACATACATGAACTTTAAATTTAATCACCATGAAACCAGTGTCACCTCCCTGTTATGAATATTTACGAAGCATATTAAGGAGTATTAAAAAGGGTTATAAATCTCTTTGGAGCATCACGTTGGATTTCTGGGAGTCTTCAGAGAAATCTGATTTTCCAGTTGTCGTCACGTCTTGAATGTTGATGTGGAAAGTTGGAAGACTGGAAGCTGTCGAGTGGTGTAAATTGAACATGTGACACGTGTAGTTCAGAATTGTAGACATGAAAAGTCACATGATCAGCGCAGTGATTGAGGAAGGCCTTTGTCGTGGTAACGTACAGCTGTGACTGATGGCTGAGTTCACTGGGAGTCCTGGTGCATCATTAAGGTGATTACTGACACCTGTGTGAAAGGTACACACCTCTGCTGTGATGAAGAAGACCTGCTTTGGTCAGCTGATGCTGTTGAGGACTCGTTTCAGTTTCAGCTGAATTTGTGGATTTTCATTCCTCCTGAACTGAAGTTGAGTGTTTGGCGGTCAGAGTGGAGCGGGGTGACTCCAGATGAACATTCAGCCGTGTGAGTGTAAAGACAACATCTCTTTTCCATCTGCGCAGCTCTTTATGAAACCACTAATTAGAGCTGATGTAGGTCATGAACTGACCCCAGGTCTGCTGTTACACTCCTGCATGCTGCCTGTTTGTCTTTGTTTCAGCTAGATGATGAAACAACAGAATTTACACCAGTGGGCGGTTTAATTTCTGCAGAGATGATATAAAAGGTTTATTAATATATAGTATGTTTCTGCTGCTCTTCGTCTTCTTACAAAACAAACGTTTTTTTATTTAGTTTTATTTGTTTGGCACTTCCTGTAAAAAAAAAGGTGAAATTAGGTTTGTAGAGAAACTCTGACGGTCTGTTCAGAGCTGTTCTGTTTGTATAACTTTATTGGATATTTTATTGTGTTGCCTGATACGTGATGATGGGAGACTTGACGTTTATTATTTTATCAAGGGGGGGGGCACTGTCCTTTATTTAATATCACTAATGAGAACGACCTGAACTGTCACAACAACATAATCCCCGTACGAGGAATTAACCCTGAAATACTGTGTGTCCTTCTGTGACAGAGGACCAGTCTACTTCCTGTTTCCTGTCATCACTGTTAACTGACGCTGGCAAGGTACATTTCATATATTTGCACCACCTTCACTCATATTATCAAAAAAATATGTGAAGTGGCTGATTTCTGTTATTCAGGATCTTTTGGATATTTAAAACCTCACATTCCACTTTTTTATATGACACTTTATTAACTGTATAATTTGTCTTTGGCACAAAGTATTTTAACAACTGTCAGATGGATTACTTTTGAATTTGGTGAATATGTGCACATTCTACAGAAGATGACTCCAACTCACTTCAGAGACCTCTGACTTTTCCTCTAGCACCACCATGAGGTTGAAATAAAGTGATTTGAAGTGTAATATCTTGCCTTTAAATTTAGAACAGATACCCATGTTACCCTCAGGGTGAACTGTTCCTGTGGCACCACCGTGAGGTCAAGTTTTCACTTTGTCTCAATCTTTTGTTTTTGACCTGCTTAACTAACGGCATTCATTATTCTCAGCTGCTCTACCTGTTCAGTGCTAATTAGCAAATGTTAGAATGCTATCATGCTAACTAAGATGGTGAACATGGTAAACATATATATGGTAGTATGTTGATGTTAGTGTTCAAAGCACCTCTGTGTCTAAGTATGTAAGTAAGCTAGCATGGCTAAAATGTAGCTAAAAACGCAGAGCTTCCTATTTCAACTTTTGTGTCCAATTGCTATGTTTACGAAAAGCCTCCTGTTGCTGTGTTTATGCTAAGCATCCAATTGCTACATTTACGCCTTGCACCCTTTTGCTACGTTTACACTTAGCATCCTATTGCTACATTTACACCTAGCATTTATTTTAATATTTACGCGTCATACTTCAATGTTTACACATTGCCTCCTATTGCTACATTTACGCCTACTGTCCTATTTCTATGTTTACGCCGAGCATCCTATTGCTACATTTACACCTCCCGTCCTCCACACCAAGTATCCTTCTTCAATGTTTACGCCTAGCATCCAATTTCAATGTTTACTCCTAGCATCCTATTTCAATGTTTAGGCTTAGGGTACTATTTCAGTGTTTACACCTAGTGTCCTGTTGCTATGTTTACGCCTAGCGTCCTATTGCTATGTTGCGTCAAGAATCCTATTTCTATGTTTACACCTAGCATCCTATTTCAATGTTTACACCTAGTGTCCTGTTGCTACGTTTATGCCTAGTGTCATACTGCTACGTTTATTCGTAGCATCCTGTTGCTATATTTACGCCAAGCATCTTACTTCAATGTTTATGCCTAGTGTCCTATTGCTATGTTTACGCCTAGCATCCTATTTCAATGTTTACGCCTAGCTTACTGTTAGCACATTTATGTCTAGCGGCCTATTGCTACATTTATGCCTAGTGGCCTATTGCTACGTTTACACCGAGTGTCCAATTGCTATGTTTATGCCTAGCATCTTATTGCTATGGTTACTCCTAGCATCCTATTTCAATGTTTAGGCCTAGCGTATTATTTCAATGTTTACACCTAGTGTCCTGTTGCTACATTTATGCCTAGCGTCCTATGGCTACGTTTCCTCAAGAATCCTATTTCTATGTTTATGCCTAGCATCCTATTTCAAAGTTTATGCCTAGTGTCATACTGCTATGTTTATTCTTAGCATCCTGTTGCTATATTTACGCCAAGCATCCTACTTCAATGTTTACGCCTAGCGTCCTGTTGCTACATTCAGGAAGAGCAACTGAGGAGGGATCCCTCTTCCAGGACGGACAGACATGCAATAGATGTCGTACAGAACAGATCAACATGATAAATTAAGAGTAATCTGTATGACACAATGAGACAGAGAGAGAGAGACAGAGAGAGAGAGATGCAGGTAATGACAGTAGCTTACAACAACATTATTGAAAGTAATAATATTATAGTTATAGTTCTGGCTACTGTGGTACAATATGTTGAAAGTATGTATTAATATCTGGCAGTATACATGTGTGACAATAGTCATATGTGTATAATAACAGTAGAAGTATGACTAATGACTAATGATGGCAGCAGCAGCAGGAGGCATCTGGCAGGACCACGGCAGCAGCACAACCACACACGTTTATGCCTAGCTTACTGCTGACACATTTATGTCTAGCGTCCTGTTGCTACATTTATGCCTAGCGTCTTATTGCTATGGTTACTCCTAGCATCCTATTTCAATGTTCAGGCCTAGCGTACTATTTCAATGTTTACACCTAGTGTCCTGTTGCTACGCTTACACCTATCATCCTATTGTTATGTTTACACCTTGCGTCCTATTGCTTCATTTACGCCTAGTGTCCTATTGTTATGTTTATGCCCGGTGTCCTATTGCTATGTTTACGCCTGTCATAAAGTTGCTATGTTTATGCCTAGCATCCAATCACTACATTTACACCTAGCGCCCTGTTGCTTCATTTATGCATTGTGTCCTATTGCTTCATTTATGCCTAGCATCCTATTGCTATGTTTACGCCTAGCTTCCTATTGCTCGATTTATGTCTAGCGTCCTATTGATAGATTTATGCCTAGTGTCTTATTGCTACATTTACACCTTGGGTCCTATTGATATGTTTATGCCTAGTGTCCTATTGCTATGTTTACGCCCGTCAAAATGTTGCTATGTTTATGCTAAGCATCCAGTCACTATGTTTATGCCTAGCGCCCTATTGCTTCATTTACACATCGCTTCCTATAGCTATGTTTACGCCTAGCTTCCTATTGCTCCATTTACACCTAGCATCCTATTGCTCCATTTACGCCTAGCATCCTATTGCTAGACTTATGCCTAGTGTCTTATTGCTACATTTACGCCTAGCGTCCTATTGCTATGTTTACACCTAGTGTCCTGTCACTACGTTTACACCTAGCGTCTTATTGCTATGTGTATGCCTAGTGTCCTACTGCTATGTTTAGGCCTGTCATAATGTTGCTATGTTTATGCTAAGCATCTAATCACTATGTTTACACCTAGCACCCTATGCTTCATTTACACCATCATATTGCTACATTTACATCTAATGTTCTATTGCTACAATCTAGTCTAGCGTTATATTGCTACATTAATGCCTAGTGTCCTATTGCTATGTTTACACCTAGCATTCTGTTGCTATGTTCATGCCTAGTGTCCTATTGCTACATTTACGCCTAGCATTCTATTGCTATGTATGTGGTTTGCCTCATACTTGACCTTAAGAGTGCAGTATTTCTGGGCCTCATTCTGGGTGTTTTCAACACCACACTATGTTTATGCCTAGCATCCTATTGCTACATTTATGCCTAGTGTTCTGTTGCTATGTTTATGCTAAGCATCCTATTGTTACATTTACATCTAGCATCCTATTGCTACATTTACATCTAGTATTCTATTGCTAAATTTATGCCTAGCATTTATCACCATCACCGCCATCATCACCATCATCACCATCATCATCATCTTCACCTTCACCATCATCATCATCACCATCACCATCACCACCATCATGATTCTGTGATTTAACCGAATCGTCCCGTTGACCCAGTTTTTACAACTCAACACACACATTTTCTGTTTCACTAAACATTTCATTTCACACACACACACACACACAGCCCCCCCTCCTCCTCCTCCTCCTCCCTGGGGCCTTTAGACAGTCGTCACCATGTCCCCCCACGCCCACCCCCACCACCACCGGTCCCCTCCCCCCTCCTCCCTTTTGTTGCTTCTCTGTCACATTATTAAACAAAGCCGGTTGTTTTGACGGCATCAAACACTCTTTTCTTTTTTTACATAATCACACACACACACATACACACATGGAGCGACAGAGGAAAGTTCAGCTGATTTTTTTCCCTAGGCGAGAAAAAGTGTTTTGAGTGTGAAAAACAAAACACTGAAAGGTCTGAGAGAGGAGGAGGAGGAGGAGGAATTGGTTGAGGAAAAGGAAAAGCTGAAGGAGGTGAAGGATGGGGGAGAGAAGGAGGAGGAAAAGAAGGGTTGAAAAGTCTTGGAAGATGGAGGAATAAATGAAGAGGAGGAGAAATGTCTGTGAAAGTGTGAAAGGACGAAGGAGGACGGGGGGGGGGGTGAAACTAAGGTGGAGGGAGGACGGAAACATCTCAGAGAATAAAAAGTTTCTGGAAGAAAGGGAGGTGTCTGAAGATGAAGAGATGATTCCTGGTAAAGAGGGAGGAGGTCAAAGGAGGATGAAGAAGAAAATCATTTTAGGTGAAGGAAAGAAGGAGAGAAGAGGAGGAGCAGGACGACAAAGGAAGTGTCCTAGGAACAGAAAAGGAACAATTTCAGGGACAGTATGGATGGACGGGTGAGACCAACATGGAGATTCAATGGAAATGGAAACAGCTTAGAGGAGGAGAAGGAGGAGCAGTAAGAGAAAGAAGAGGAGAAATAGTCTGAGGAGGTGAATGTGGGGACTTAACAAACATGTTTGGAAAGAGGAAAAGGAAGTTCCCAAAAGTTATGAAGGATGAAGGAAGAGGAGGAGAGTGAGGAGGGGGAGGAGGAGGAGGAGTGTCCTAAAGAAAAGGACAAAAAGTCCGAGGACGAGGAAACATGGACTCTTTAAAGGACAGGGAAAGGTTTTAGGAAGGGGAGGATGGAGGGAGGAGGAGGATGGAGGTAGGAGAGGACTTGTGGAAAGGGAGGAGGAGGGATGATGAAGAGGAGGAGGTGGAGGGCCATCAGCAGCCCTCTTGTCCCCTCCCCACACGATGAGAGCGCGCCTCACTCCGCTGCGCGGTTATTTCTGTTTCAAAGCACCGATCCGTGCCGAGCCGAGCCGAGCCACGGCGCGCATCCCCGCCTCCACCACCGCCTCCACCACCACCCCACCCTCGTCTCTCCGTCTCCCACCGCCGCTCTGAGGCAATGGAGCCGTAACCAGCCTCAGTGTGCTAAGTGAGCCAAGCCGAGCCGAGCCAAGCGCGTGAAGCAGCAGCGGATATGGAGGTGCAGCGCAGAGAGGCTGGAGTCTAGACTGAACCACATCAGGACGAGGACTTACTCTGACCCACATCAGGACGGGGATTGACTCAGACCCACATTTATAAACTGTTCTCTCTGATCACCGAGGATCTTTATTCTCTGACCGTCTGACTGAGTCTGTGCGCGGTGAAGATGCGGCGGAACGAGACGAGCTTTTACACCGGATGCTTGAGACGAACGCTGCTGTCGTGCGTCCTGGTTCTGCACCTGATCCCGCTCAGTGTCCACGGTAAGACCGCGATCTGCACCGTGTACGTTCACCATGAAGCCGTTGATGAGGCTCTGCAGCAGCAGCAGCCGCTGAACACAGTCCCACAGGGCAACAGAAAGGAGGTCAGTGAGCCTCCCTTTGTAGGTTAGGAAGCTCTGCACACTCAGCTGCTGCTGCTGCTGCTCAGTGACGGGATTAAACCCGGGTCCTGTTCACACTCACTGAACCGGACCCAAAATATAATCCACATTATAATGGGGTCCAGAGAAACATGGACACTGTGCTGCAGAAAACATATCTGATGATGGAGTGGTTACCAAGTGTGTGCAGGAAAATTTGACAGATGTGAGGAGCTGAAATTAGGTCACAGTGAAGACACAATATAAACTGAATATTTCAGAGACAACAGACAAGACGAGATGAGACGACGACGATGATGATGAGGTCAAAATAAAACTGATAGGTATCAGAGATGTGATGAGCTCAGTGCTGCAGACAGATAATAAAATAATTGAACAGTCTCTGAATCAGATCATTAACATGAATGTTCTCCGTGTTGGAGACGTGACAGTGATGCAGTAAACCGGATCCCTGGAGGCGCCGCGGCGACACAAAGGCTTCAGGATTATTGAAGGCCGAGAGGCTTCATGAATAATTCATGATGTGGACAGACACATTCTGACACACTGAGCCCAGAAGAAAAACATAAAAAAACACAGAGGTTTCTTCGCTCTTTGTCTGAGATTCATGGTGCACAACCGCCACGTTACTGTCACATGAATGATGCAGGAGCGTGCACGAGATGGAATCAGTGTGTCGTTATAATCCAGTTTAATCTGGCTCATTCTGTCTGTGTAGATTCAAATTTATTTAATTCTATAGTTTCAAGGTGACATCTTCATCCTCGTCTTCGTCGTCCCAACATCACACACACACAAAATGATGCTGTTACTGTTTTTTTTTTTTTTTTTAATTATTATTTGAAGGCAGAAAGAAAAGTGACATCACTGAAAATCCACTCTCCACCACCTTTAATTGGACTAATCAACATGACTGTGTCGTTAGTTTGAGCAGCAGGCAGGTGAAGCAGTTTGCACCTCGTCACCTCAGCCAGAAGATTTAGGTTCAAACCTGCCGACTGGTGGTGTGGCGTTCAGACCGATCCATCACCAGATAAATGTTTCATATGTGGTGGACATGTTGTTGGCTGTGGTTAGGTTTCAGGTTTAAATATCTGGTCATGTCGCCACAAATATGTCTGGAAATGTTCTGAAGTCAAACAGCAGCATGCTGTTTGCTGTCTCTCTGTCAATCACCTCCACCCATCACCTCCACCCAACTCAGATACACAAAACTAATCACTGCATTTTAAAGTAATCAGTTACTTTAAGTACTTGCTTCAGTTCAGGGATTACCACTCACAGAGACGTATGGTCGTCACATGTCACCGACATGACACGTAAAACAATAAGACACTTTTTAACAGGTGGACTTTTGTTGTGACCTCGACCTTTACATCGACAGCAGTCAGAGTCAGGTGAAACAATATTGGTCGGTCGCAGTTTGGACGCAGATCGTTTATCCCGACAGGTTTCATTAAGAGTTTCACAGTAGCAGGTTGATGAGGTCGATCCTTAAACAGACTGTGACTCGGTGCTCACCTGAGCCGCGCATCATCACAGGTGATGTTACAACATAACCAGGAAATAAAAACACTGAACGTGCTGCTGTGGCAAATGTGACGTCTGACAAGTCCATGAATGAGTCGCCATGTTCTAGTCTTTGCAGATAGGAAGTCATTCCTCCCGACGCTGCTCAGAAACACATTTCCTGTTCCTGTGGAGGTTTTCTCAAGGTGGGGTCCATGTCAGGTCAAGTGGAGGTTCTGTTTTTGTTTCTGTCTCTGTCCCCACACCACCCTCTAAAAGATGGATGGATGGATGGGTGGATGATGGATGGATGGATGGGTGGATGGATGGTTGGATGATGGATGGGTGGATGAATGAATGGATGCTAGATGATGGATGGATGGTTGGATGATGGATGGATAATGGGTGGCGTTTATGTCAATGATGTTTCTGGGTGGTGTTTTTAGCTCCAGCTGACATAGACATCACCGTCAGAACTCGGTTCAGGTGGACATTAAACAAACAGGACGTCAGATCTGACACAGACACCCGAAAGTAACCTCAGGCTGATCCTCCTCTTCCTCCTCCTCTTCCTCTTCCATCTCCTCCTCCTCCTCTGTCCTGCTGACACATTTCTGCTGGGTTAATCTTGGAGCCAGATTCCTCCTCCGTGATTCCACTAACCTGATCCAGACATTTTTTTATTGCAGTGTGATTTGTTCCGTCTGCAGCAGCTCTGTAGTCCGTCCTCCCGTCGTCTCTGTCACCATGGCAACCACACACACACACACACACACACACACAGTGACACCAGCTGGTAGATCAGTGTGTCTGAATCACCGCTGATCGTGTTCACGCTCGGAATTTTATCAAGGCTCAAAATGTTTGTTGGATTTTGATTTTTGTTTGTTGAAGTTCTGACCAAGAGTAATACTGCTACTGCTACTACTGCTGCTACTGTTACTACTACTGCTACTACTGCTGCTACTGCTGCTACTGCTACTACTGCTGCTACTACTACTGCTACTACTGCTGCTACTGCTACTGCTACTACTGCTGCTACTACTGCTACTACTACTACTGCTACTGCTGTTACTGCTACTACTGCTACGACTACTACTGCAACTGCTACTACTGCTACTGCTGCTACTGCTACAACTACTACTGCTACTGCTACTACTACTGCTACTGCTACTACTGCTACTACTGCTGCTACTACTACTACTACTGTTACTACTACTGCTACTGCTGCTACTGCAACTACTGCTACTGCAACTGCTACTACTGCTACTGCTGCTACTGCTACTTCTACTACTGCTACTGCAACTGCTACTACTGCTGCTGCTACTACTGCTACTACTGTTACTACTGCTACTGCTACATCTACTACTGCTACTGCAACTGCTACTACTGCTACTGGTACTGCTGCTACTACCGTTACTACTGCTGCTACTGCTACTACCACCATTTATAACTACTACTGCTACTGCTACCATTTATAACTACTGCTGCTGCTACTACTACTACTACTGCTGTTGCTACTACTATTACTACTGCTACCATTTACAACTACTGCTAGACCTACTACTTACTAATAATAGTAATTCCTGAGGCGGTGATAAAACTTGTGGAGGTAGAAGGTGAATTATTACCAATGTTTTTCTCTCTGCAGAACAAAGACAGACTAAACAAGGATATGTGGTGGATCAATCAATCAATCAATCAATCAATTTTATTTATAAAGCCCAATATCACAAATCACAATTTGCCTCACAGGGCTTTACAGCATACGACATCCCTCTGTCCTTATGACCCTCACAGCTGATAAGGAAAAACTCCCCAAAAAAACCCTTTAACAGGGAAAAAAATGGTAGAAACCTCAGGAAGAGCAACTGAGGAGGGATCCCTCTTCCAGGACGGACAGACGTGCAATAGATGTCGTACAGAACAGATCAGTATGATAAATGAACAGTAATCCGTATGACACAATGAGACAGAAAGAGAGACAGAGAGAGAGATGCAGGTAATGACAGTAGCTTACAACAACATTAATGAAAGTAATAATATTATAGTTATAGTTCTGGATACTGTGGTACAATATGTTGAAAGTATATATTAATATCTGACAGTATACGTATGTGACAATAATCATATGTGTATAATAGCAGTAGAAGTATGACTAATGACTAATGATAACAGCAGCAGCAGGAGGCATCTGGTAGGACCACGGCAGCAGCACAACCACACACGTCACACTATCCAGGCACCGCTGCAATGTGAGTTAACCTGAGAGACAGTGGAGCACAAAGGCTCCGGAGAAGAAGCCGAGTTAGTGACATCCAGAATGGCCGAGTTAGCAAGATGCAGTAATAGAATACGAGAGAGAGAGAGAGAAGGAGAGAAGGTGCCCGGTGTATTATAGGGGGGTCCTCCGGCAGACTAGGCCTAAGTCAGCCTAACTAGGGGCTGGTACAGGGCAAGCCTGAGCCAGCCCTAACTATAAGCTTTATTAAAGAGGAAAGTCTTAAGTCTAGTCTTAAATGTGGAGACGGTGTCTGCCTCCGGGACCGTAACAGGAAGATGATTCCACAGGAGAGGAGCCTGATAGCCTGAATCATCTCAGCATCAGGATCTGACGTGCTGACGTATTGCGGTAAGCGAGTTGTGTCATTTCCGGTGTTTCTGTGACAGCGTCTCTGTACTGCTCTGGTGAATTCTGCTAGCCTGCTTTCTCACTTCAGTTGCTTTAACGTCTACTTCAAGTCTTAACCCACAGTGGTTCTGTTTAAGCACTTATAGCTCTCCTCCTTTCTACAACTTTCTCGCTAATCTCTTAGCTGTTGTTTGCACATTACTAGCCTTGGTAGCTACATTAGCTTTACAGTTAGTGATGGCTTCTCCTTCTGCCCTTTTTGTTTGGTGTGCCAAATGTTCAGTTATGCCTCTGCCTCCTTTAGCGACAGTGGTAATTGTAATAAGTGTAGCTTATTTGCTGCGTTGGAGGCGAGGCTTAGTGAATTAGAAGCGCGGCTCCACACCATGGAAAACCATTCAGTAGCTGCGGTAGTTAGCCAGCCCCCTGTAGCCGGTGTGGAGCCACATAGCATAGCCTTAGCCTCTGCTAACTGTCCTCCGGCAACTCCCGTGCAGCCGGGAGGCTGGGTAACTGTTCGTGAGAGGCGCAACTCCAAGCCAAAGCCCACGGCTCACCACCAGCCTGTTCACATTTCCAACCGCTTTTCCCCACTCAGCGACACACCCGCTGAGGATAAAACTCTGGTTATTGGCAGCTCTATTCTGAGGAACGTGAAGTTAGCAACACTAGCGGCCATAGTCAAATGTATCCCTGGGGCCAGAGCGGGCGACATTGAGTCAAATTTAAAACTGCTGGCTAAAGCTAAACGTAGATTCAGTAAGATTGTTATTCACATCGGCGGCAATGACACCCAGTTACGCCAATCGGAGGTCACTAAAATTAATATTGCCTCGGTGTGTGAATATGCAAAAACGATGTCGGACTCCGTAGTTTTCTCTGGACCCCTCCCAAATCTGACCACTGATGACATGTTTAGCCGCATGTCATCATTTAATTGCTGGCTGTCCAGGTGGTGTCCAGCAAACGATGTGGGTTTCGTTAATAATTGGCAAACTTTCTGGGGAAAACCTGGTCTTATTAGGAGAGACGGCATTCATCCCACTTTGGATGGAGCTGCTCTCATTTCTAGGAACCTGGCAAACTTTATTAGTAAATCAAATCCCTGACAACCCAGAGTTGAGACCAGGACTCGGAGACGCAGTCCTATATGCCTCTCTGAGCTTCTAGTTCAGTTACCCAGCCAGGTTTCTTTTCAGCACTGTAGCCAGGCTGACTGAGAGTCAAAGCTCTATTGAGCCTTGTATTCCTTTAGCCCTTAGCAGTAATGATTTTATGAGCTTTTTTAATGACAAAATTCTAACTATTAGAGGCAAAATTCATGACCTCCTGTTCACAGATAGTACCTATCTAACCTCAAACACAGCTGTAAGACCTAATATATATTTAGATTGCTTCTCCCCAATTTCTCTTCAAGAATTGACAGCAGTGATTTCTTCATCTAAATCATCAACGTGTCTCTTAGACCCCATCCCAACTAGGCTACTTAAGGAGGTCTTTCCTTTAGTTAACACTCATATATTAGATATGATCAATATATCCTTATTAATGGGCTATGTACCACAGTCTTTTAAGGTAGCTGTAATTAAATCTCTACTAAAAAAGCCCACCCTGGATCCAGAGGTGTTAGCCAACTATAGACCAATATCTAATCTTCCCTTTATGTCAAAGATCCTTGAGAAAGTAGTCGCAGACCAGCTGTGTGATTTTCTCCATGATAATAATTTATTTGAGGAATTTCAGTCAGGATTTAGAGTGCATCATAGCACTGAGACAGCACTAGTTAAAATTACAAATGACCTTCTGATTGCTTCAGACAAAGGACTTGTCTCTGTACTTGTTTTATTAGATCTCAGTGCGGCGTTTGACACAATTGACCATCAAATTCTACTGCAGAGACTGGATCACTTAATTGGCCTAAAAGGTTCTGCACTAAGCTGGTTTAAATCTTATTTATCTGATCGTTTTCAGTTTGTTGACGTTCATAATGAATCATCCTTACGTACCAAAGTTTGTTTTGGAGTTCCGCAAGGTTCTGTGCTCGGACCAATCCTATTTACTCTATATATGCTTCCTTTAGGTAACATCATTAGAAATCACTCTATAAATTTCCATTGTTATGCGGATGATACTCAGTTGTATTTATCGATGAAGCCAGAAGAAAGTAATCAATTAACTAAACTCCATAACTGCCTTAAAGACATAAAAACTTGGATGAGCACCAATTTCCTGATGTTAAATTCAGACAAAACTGAAGTTATTGTTCTTGGCCCCAAACAACTCAGAGACTCTTTATCTGATGACATAGTTTCTCTAGATGGCATTGCTCTGGCCTCTTGCACTACCGTAAGAAACCTCGGAGTAATATTTGATCAAGATTTGTCTTTTAATTCTCATTTAAAACAAACCTCACGGACTGCATTTTTTCATCTGCGTAATATTGCAAAAATTAGGCCTATCCTGACCCGAAAAGATGCAGAAAAATTGGTCCACGCTTTTGTTACCTCTAGGCTGGATTACTGTAACTCTCTATTATCAGGTAGCTCTAGTAAGTCCTTAAAAACTCTCCAGCTAATTCAGAATGCAGCAGCACGTGTACTAACAGGAACTAAGAAACGAGATCATATTTCTCCTGTTTTAGCTTCTCTGCACTGGCTCCCTGTAAAATCCAGAATTGAATTTAAAATCCTACTGTTAACTTATAAAGCTCTCAATGGTCAAGCTCCATCATATCTTAGTGAGCTCATAGTGCCATATTATCCCACCAGAACACTGCGCTCTGAGAACGCAGGGTTACTCGTGGTCCCTAAAGTCTCCAAAAGTAGATCAGGAGCTAGAGCCTTCAGCTATCAGGCTCCTCTCCTGTGGAATCATCTTCCTGTTACGGTCCGGGAGGCAGACACCGTCTTCACATTTAAGACTAGACTTAAGACTTTCCTCTTTGATAAAGCTTATAGTTAGGGCTGGCTCAGGCTTGCCCTGTACCAGCCCCTAGTTAGGCTGACTTAGGCCTAGTCTGCCGGAGGACCCCCCTATAATACACCGGGCACCTTCTCTCCTTCTCTCTCTCTCTCTCGTATCCTATTACTGCATCTTGCTAACTCGGCCATTCTGGATGTCACTAACTCGGCTTCTTCTCCGGAGCCTTTGTGCTCCACTGTCTCTCAGATTAACTCATATCACAGCGGTGCCTGGACAGCGTGACGTGTGTGGTTGTGCTGCTGCCGTGGTCCTGCCAGATGCCTCCTGCTGCTGCTGCCATCATTAGTCATTAGTCATACTTCTACTGTTATTATACACATATGACTATTGTCACACATGTATACTGCCAGATATTAATACATACTTTCAACATATTGTACCACAGTAGCCAGAACTATAACTATAATATTATTACTTTCAATAATGTTGTTGTAAGCTACTGTCATTACCTGCATCTCTCTCTCTCTCTGTCTCTCTCTCTGTCTCTCTCTCTCTCTGTCTCATTGTGTCATGCGGATTACTGTTAATTTATTATGCTGATCTGTTCTGTACGACATCTATTGCACATCTGTCCGTCCTGGAAGAGGGATCCCTCCTCACTTGCTCTTCCTGAGGTTTCTACCGTTTTTTTTTCCCCGTTAAAGGGTTTTTTGGGGAGTTTTTCCTTATCCGCTGCAAGGGTCATAAGGACAGAGGGATGTCGTATGCTGTAAAGCCCTGTGAGGCAAATTGTGATTTGTGATATTGGGCTTTATAAATAAAATTGATTGATTGATTGATAGCTGAAGGCTCTGGCTCCTGATCTACTTTTGGAGACTTTAGGGACCACGAGTAACCCTGCGTTCTCAGAGCGCAGTGTTCTGGTGGGATAATATGGCACTATGAGCTCTCTAAGATATGACGGAGCTTGACCATTTAGAGCTTTATAAGTTAACAGTAGGATTTTAAATTCAATTCTGGATTTTACAGGGAGCCAGTGCAGAGAAGCTAAAACAGGAGAAATATGATCTTGTTTCTTAGTTCCTGTTAGTACACGTGCTGCTGCATTCTGAATTAGCTGGAGAGTTTTTAAGGTCTTACTAGAGCTACCTGATAATAGAGAGTTACAGTAATCCAGCCTTGAGGTAACAAAAGCGTGGATCAATTTTTCTGCATCTTTTCAGGTCAGGATAGGCCTAATTTTCGCAATATTACGCAGATGAAAAAATGCAGTCCGTGAGGTTTGTTTTAAATGAGAATTAAAAGACAAATCTTGATCAAATGTTACTCCGAGGTTTCTGACGGTAGTGCTAGAGGCCAGAGCAATGCCATCTAGAGAAACTATGTCATCAGATAGATGTGTGTGGATCAGGATTTTATGCATCGGTGTCTGGGCCAGTGTTGGGATCAGGATCAGGGTCGGGGGTCAGGGTCAGGGTTGGGATTAGGGTCAGGGTCAGGGTCAGGGTTGTTAGCCTCACACTTGTTTTAGTGTCCAATCGTCCAATAATCTCAGAACACGAAACAAAGTCGTGTCAGACTTCTGACAGTGACGTTACTGCAGTGTCATCCAAGACGTACATGTCCTTTTGTGCAGGTATTCGTCCTCGTCCCTGTTAGTGTCCAGGTGTTTCCCCTCTTACTCACAGGTGCGACAGGTGCTCAGGGTGTCATTGTCCAGAAGTTTTTACCGCAGGTGGAGAAGATCATTAAACCTGTCCGTCCTTCCTGCTGCTCAAAGACGAAACAATTAGCTGCACTATGTGTTCTTTTTTTTATCAGTGCTGAGTTAGCAATGTTCTCAAACTCTGGTTGTCCTTGAACATTAATTTACATGTTTGTGTGAGTGTTCATGTGACGGTGTGTTTTGTGTGTGAGAGGAACCCAGAAGAAACCCATCATGTTTAGGATTCAACTTGTCCCTGTGTCTGACAGTATGACCTCTGACTGTACGACCTCTGACAGTGCATGTAATACACTGTGTCTGTTAGAGTATGTATAGTTAAGTTTATATATGGGGCGTCCAGGAAACACCGGTAGTTTGTTTATTTATGTCTTCAGTTTTACTGATTTTGTTTGTTTAAAATACATGATGGAAATTCTAAAATGTGAAGGGAAAAACTGTACTGTGCTAAACTGTACTGGACTCAAAGCTGTGCCGTACTAATCACTAACTGTACTAAAAACTGTATTGTGCTAAACTGTACTAACCACTGGACTGTACTACAAACTGTACTGTACTAACCACTGTACTGTACTACAAACTGTACTGTACTAACCACTGTACTGTACTAACAACTGTACTGTACTAACCACTGGACTGTATTAGTACAAACTTTATTGTACTAAAAACTGTACTGTACTAACCACTGGACTGTACTACAAACTGTATTGTACTACAAACTGTACTGTACTAACCACTGGACTGTACTACAAACTGTATTGTACTACAAACTGTACTGTACTAACCACTGGACTGTACTACAAACTGTATTGTACTACAAACTGTACTGTACTAACCACTGGACTGTACTACAAACTGTACTGTACTACAAACTGCACTGTACTAACCACTGGACTGTACTACAAACTCTACTGTACTAACCACTGGACTGTACTAAAAACTAGTGCTGCACGATTAATCTAATCGCAATCGCAATTGCGATGTCAGGCTGTGCGATTACATAACCGCATAAAAAGCTGCGATTTGCGATTTAATGTAGGCTAAATAAATGTTAACGTGTGTGCCTGTGAACCTGACTGCCTCTCCTGTAGTGTGTGGAGTTTGTTGACATCACGCCCACAAGCTATCCCGGTGCATGCAGCAGGCGTGCAGCAGTGACCAACACAGACGCTGAAGAGCATGAGCTCGACACAGGCTGAGTTGGTGGAGAAAAAAAAGTCTGTTACATGGCAATACTTTGGATTCAGGTACAGTGATGTTGAACAGAAAGACATGCTGCGTAAGTGTAAAAGTTAAAGTCGCCACATCCCGCGGCAACACGACCAATCTATATCAGCACTTCAGACGGGACGTGGCGACTTTAACTTTTAAACTTTTACACAGCACGTCTTTCTGTCCAAAGTCGCCGTACCTGAAAGACGTGCTGTGTTAAAGTTTAAAAGTTAAAGTCGCCATGTCCCGCGGCAACACGACCAATCTATATCAGCACTTGAGACAGCACAGCACAGAGAAAAGTAGGAAGAGTGCATGTGAGAGAAAGACGAGCCGTGTAACGTTAAAGACAAAGAGACAACTGAAAGCCGCCAGAGCTTCATAAAACAACATCCAAGCACAGTTAAGCAAACATTTTTAAGTGTCACAGGGAAATCATGGACTCCATAACAACTGAAAAATTGAGCAATTTGCTCGGGTTCGGCCCACTTGACATGCTGGTGTGTTGTGCTATGGCGCTGGAATTTGTCATTAACGTGACAACGCCTGAATACAACACAGGCTTGCTATGCTGTGTGTACAGTGTCGTGCTGCGCTGCTGTGTGAGCAGCATGTTTGACTGTGCTCAGCCTGTTGACGGTCATTGACACACTGTCTGTCCATAGCAATAACTATGTCAGGTCAGTGCCTCCCCCCAATATAATGTAGGGAAACACTGAATCAAACAAAAAGACTCATGATACCATTTATTTATTATATTTTATTGTAATTATATTGTAATCGCAATTGCAAATCGCGATATTGTCCACCATAATCGCAATCGCACATTTTAATCAAATCGTGCAGCACTACTAAAAACTGTACTGTGCTAACCACTGTACTGTACTACAAACTGGATTATACTAAAAACTGT
Organism: Epinephelus lanceolatus; assembly: GCF_041903045.1. Taxonomy (NCBI): domain Eukaryota; kingdom Metazoa; phylum Chordata; class Actinopteri; order Perciformes; family Serranidae; genus Epinephelus; species Epinephelus lanceolatus. The sequence goes on from NC_135743.1 coordinate 106,960, forward strand.
ACTGTACTAACCACTGTACTGTACTAACCACTGGACTGTACTAAAAACTGTACTGTACTAACCACTGTACTGTACTACATCTGTACTGTAGTAACCACTGGACTGTACTAACCACTGGACTATGCTACAAACTGTACTGTACTAAAAACTGTACTGTACCAACTACTGTACTGTACTAACCACTGGACTGTGCTAACCACTGTGCTGTACTACAAACTGTACTGTACTAACCACTGTGTTGTACTACAAGCTGTACTACACTAACCACTGTACTGTACTAAAAACTGTACTGTACAAAAAACTGTACGTATTAAAAGCTGTACTGTACTAACCACTGGGTTGTACTACAAACTGTACTGCATTAACCACTGTGTTGTGCTAAAAACTGCATTGTACTAAAAACTGTACTGTACCAACCACTGGACTGTGCTAACCACTGGATTGTACTACAAACTGTACTGTGCTAACCACTGTGCTGTGCTAAATACTGTACTGAACTAAAAACGGTACTGTACTACAAACTGTACTGTACTACAAACTGTACTGTGCTAACCACTGGACTGTACTAACCACTGTACTGTACTAACCACTGGACCGAACTAACCACTGGATTGTACTACAAACTGTACTGTGCTAAAAACTGTACTGTACTAACCACTGGATTGTACTAACCACTGGATTGTACTTCAAACTGTACTGTGCTAAAAACTGTACTGAATTAAAAACTGTACTGCACTAACCACTGGATTGTACTACAAACTGTACTGTGCTAAAAACTGTACTGTACTAACCACTGGACTGTACTAACTACTGGATTGTACTACAAACTGTACTGTACTAAAAGCTGTACTGAACTAAAAACTGTACTATACTAACCACTGTACTGTGCTAAAAACTGTACTGTACTAACCACTGTACTGTACTACAAACTGTACTGTACTAACCACTGTACTGTGCTAAAAACTGTACTCAACTAAAAACTGCACTGTGCTAACCACTGGACTGTTCTAACCACTGGACTGTACTACAAACTGTAATGTACTAACCACTGACTGTGCTAACCACTGTACTGTACTAACCACTCTACTGTACTAACCACTGGACTGTACTACAAACTGTAATGTACTAACCACTGACTGTGCTAACCACTGTACTGTACTAACCACTCTACTGTACTAACCACTGTACTGTACTACAAACTGTACTGTACTAACCACTGTACTGTGCTAAAAACTGTACTCAACTAAAAACTGCACTGTGCTAACCACTGGACTGTTCTAACCACTGGACTGTACTACAAACTGTAATGTACTAACCACTGACTGTGCTAACCACTGTACTGTACTAACCACTCTACTGTACTAACCACTGGACTGTACTACAAACTGTACTGAGCTAACCACTGTACTGTGTTAAAAACTACACTGTACTAACCACTGACTGTGCTAACCAATGTACTGTACTGTACTGTACTATCCCTGACTGTACTAAAAACTGTACCATACTAACCACTGACTGTACTAAAAACTGTACCATACTACCCACTGTACTGTACTGTACTAACCACTGACTGTACTAAAAACTGTACCATACTACCCACTGTACTGTACTGTACTAACCACTGACTGTACTAAAAACTGTACCATACTACCCACTGTACTGTACTGTACTAACCACTGACTGTACTAAAAACTGACTGTACTAAAACTGTACTGTGCCAACTACTGTACTGTACAAAAAAATGTAGTGTACTGTACTTTCTCAGCCATCAGGGGATTGCTTAAAAAAGAAGACACAAAAACACAAATTCAGTATATATTGGTCTAGTGCCTTTGTGTTAAACTCATTCTCTTACCCCCGTATTCTGTGCACATTATATGGGTGCATCGTGGTAACTGTAGTGTACAAGGCACAAAAGGCTTTCATCAACAGCTGCAAAACAGCCCCAATGTTAAATAATTGTTTGCTGGTAGATACTGTTATAAGTCAAATAGACATAATCTGGTTATCACAACAAAATGTAAAATAATATAGGCTGTTAGGCTGTTTTTTGGGGGGAATTTTTCCTGATCAGCTGTGAGGGTCATAAGGACAGAGGGATGTCGTATGCTGTGAAGCCCTGTGAGGCAAATTGTGATTTCTGATATTGGGCTTTATAAATAAAATTGATTGTTTGATTGATAGGTTAATTAGGTTCATTGTCGACTCATCTTTTATGCTTTTAATGTTCATGTTCATGTTCATGAAGCTATTGTAAAACAGAAAATGATTAAATGACATGAAATGACCTTGTTGTAGGCCTATTATGTAGCCTTCTATGCAAAGACAACAGATTAGCAAAGGAAATGTTGTCGAAGAAGCTGTGAGATGTACCCCGTATGTGTGCCAAAAATCAGCAGTTTGGATGAGGAAAATAACTGTGTCGATGTCAATACACTTTAAGCAACGCATTTCGACAACTTGCTTGAGTTTCTCCTCTAAAAAGCAAGCGACTTGTTGCATCTATTTTCATCACACAGTGACGGCTGCTCCTCAGACCACTGTGCGTACAGTACAGGCCAAAAGTTTGGACACACCTTCTCATTCAATGCGTTTTCTTTATTTTCATGACTATTTACATTGTAGATTCTCACTGAAGGCATCAAAACTATGAATGAACACATGTGGAGTTATGTACTTAACAAAAAAAGGTGAAATAACTGAAAACATGTTTTATATTCTAGTTTCTTCAAAATAGCCACCCTTTGCTCTGATTACTGCTTTGCACACTCTTGGCATTCTCTCCATGAGCTTCAAGATGTAGTCACCTGAAATGGTTTTCCAACAGTCTTGAAGGAGTTCCCAGAGGTGTTTAGCACTTGTTGGCCCCTTTGCCTTCACTCTGCGGTCCAGCTCACCCCAAACCATCTGGATTGGGTTCAGGTCCGGTGACTGTGGAGGCCAGGTCATCTGCCGCAGCACTCCATCACTCTCCTTCTTGGTCAAATAGCCCTTACACAGCCTGGAGGTGTGTTTGGGGTCATTGTCCTGTTGAAAAATAAATGATCGTCCAACTAAACGCAAACCGGATGGGATGGCATGTCGCTGCAGGATGCTGTGGTAGCCATGCTGGTTCAGTGTGCCTTCAATTTTGAATAAATCCCCAACAGTGTCACCAGCAAAACACCCCCGCACCATCACACCTCCTCCTCCATGCTTCACAGTGGGAACCAGGCATGTGGAATCCATCCGTTCACCTTTTCTGCGTCTCACAAAGACACGGCAGTTGGAACCAAAGATGTCAAATTTGGACTCATCAGACCAAAGCACAGATTTCCACTGGTCTAATGTCCATTCCTTGTGTTTCTTGGCCCAAACAAATCTCTTCTGCTTGTTGCCTCTCCTTAGCAGTGGTTTCCTAGCAGCTATTTGACCATGAAGGCCTGATTGGCGCAGTCTCCTCTTAACAGTTGTTCTAGAGATGGGTCTGCTGCTAGAACTCTGTGTGGCATTCATCTGGTCTCTGATCTGAGCTGCTGTTAACTTGCCATTTCTGAGGCTGGTGACTCGGATGAACTTATCCTCAGAAGCAGAGGTGACTCTTGGTCTTCCTTTCCTGGGTCGGTCCTCATGTGTGCCAGTTTGGTTGTAGCGCTTGATGGTTTTTGCGACTCCACTTGGGGACACATTTAAAGTTTTTGCAATTTTCCGGACTGACTGACCTTCATTTCTTAAAGTAATGATGGCCACTGGTTTTTCTTTAGTTAGCTGATTGGTTCTTGCCATAATATGAATTTTAACAGTTGTCCAATAGGGCTGTCAGCTGTGTATTAACCTGACTTCTGCACAACACAACTGATGGTCCCAACCCCATTGATAAAGCAAGAAATTCCACTAATTAACCCTGATAAGGCACACCTGTGAAGTGGAAACCATTTCAGGTGACTACCTCTTGAAGCTCATGGAGAGAATGCCAAGAGTGTGCAAAGCAGTAATCAGAGCAAAGGGTGGCTATTTTGAAGAAACTAGAATATAAAACATGTTTTCAGTTATTTCACCTTTTTTTGTTAAGTACATAACTCCACATGTGTTCATTCATAGTTTTGATGCCTTCAGTGAGAATCTACAATGTAAATAGTCATGAAAATAAAGAAAACGCATTGAATGAGAAGGTGTGTCCAAACTTTTGGCCTGTACTGTATATCTCTGCTTGGTCGACTAGACTAGACTGAAACTCTCAAAACTCCACTGAATTGATAACATTGGTGTTATATGGTTACAATTTAAACCCGTGAGTGGTGTCTGAAGTAACTGCCCCTCAATGAGGCTAGCTCTCTAGCCTAACTGTAGAATTAGTCTGTGTAGAGTCTAGTGCGCTTGATAGTGATACAGTTGCAAGCATATTTAAAGACCATTCATTCAGCATTCGCATTTTTCACCCTCAAAGTTCAAGACAACAGTACAGCTAAGTAACCAGTTGAAAATACAATTATCTGAAGGATCAAAACTTAAGCCTTACCGTTCTCTCCCAGGAGCTGTGTTGATTATTTGGCCACTGTCCAATACTTCAGCTGTAGTGATTTGTTGGTCGCGAACGACAGGAGCCGGCTCCTCACTGGGAGGTGATCTGTAAGCTTCTCTTTGTTGTTTCATTGTAAATAGTTACAAGTTTAAAATAGTTGAATGTTTAATAGTAAGAAGCTAAAAGTTTAAAATAGTTAAAAGTTTGTTTTTATACTTTAGAATTTATTTTTTGTAGCACTCTGTATATAAATAATAACAAAAAAATCTGAGGAGCCACGTGGGAGGTGACAGAGCTGGCTCTTTTTTGTGAGTTGAGCCAAAAGAACCAACTCTCTAAAAAGAGCCAGAATTCCCATCACTGTCCGGCTGCAGTCTGCCAGTAGGCCTGGTAACCTAGGCACTGAGCAAGGGAGGGGAAAGCATGTGTTGCACGTGCTCTCCAGCAACACTGGGCTGCCTGCAGATATGCCTGTCTGTACATCAGGCCCCGGAAAAAAAAGAAATAAGCAGAAGACTCCCAAGTATCGGCAGATGCTGATACCTTTAAAAAAAAACAAGTATCGGCCTGATATACTGGCCAGACTATATATCGCTTGATATCTACTAAAAACTGTAAGTAAGTAAGTAAGTAAGTAAGCTTTATTTGTACAGCGCCTTTCACAGACCAGGGTCACAAAGCGCTTTAACAAAACAATACACAGTTAGGAAGTACATAGAAATTTAAATTAGGCCAAGGCAACTCAGTGACAATCATAGCAGCCCCAAGACAATTAAGCAAAAGCCTGAACAAATAAATAGGTCTTAAGTTGCCTTTTGAAGCAGTCAACAGACTCCATCGAACGCAGAGAGAGCGGAAGATCGTTCCAAAGCCTGGGAGCAACAGCCTGGAAGGATCGGTCTCCTCTGGTCCGGAAACGAGCGCACGGATCCATCAGCAGATTCTGATCCACAGACCTCAGAGCCCGAGCTGGGGTGTAAGGCTGGATCAGATCACTGATGTAAGTTGGAGCCTGACCATGCAAAGCTCTTAAAGTTAAAACCAGAATTTTAAAATTGATCCTAGAGGAAACTGGCAGCCAATGAAGAGCTTTAAGAATAGGGGAGATGTGTGTCCTCCTATTAGAGCGGGTCAGAATTCTCGCTGCAGAGTTTTGCACTAACTGCAGGCGAGACAGCTCCTTCTTGTTCAGACATGAAAACAAACTATTACAGTAGTCTAAACGCGAAGACACAAATGCATGAATGATCAGCTCCAAATCATTTTGTGACACTATTTTCCTAAGTTTGGAGATTTTCCTCAGCTGGAAAAAACAATTTTTGGTCAGCTGTTTGCAGTGTTGCACTAATGACATGTCTTTCTCCAATACAACACCCAGGTTTCTTAGGCTCGGTTTAACAGACTGGCCCAAGTCACCTAAATACTGGTTAATCCCTGGAATTGAGTCATCAGGGGCAATAACCAGTGTTTCTGTTTTGTCCACATTTAGCTGCAAGGTGTTATCACTTAGCCATTGTTTTATCTCCACCAAGCAATGAACTAAGGAATTTAGCCTCTGGAGCTCAGTCGGCTTGAAAGAGCAGTAAAGCTGGATATCATCAGCAAATATGTGGTACGAAACATCGGAAAATCTCTGGATGATTTTTCCCAAGGGGATCAAATACAACAAGAATAATACAGGACCCAAAACAGAACCTTGAGGGACTCCACACAACAGATCTGCTGACTCAGACCTTATTTGGTTAGCTGTGACACTAAAGCTACGCCCAGATAGGTATGACGAGAACCAATGTAAAACTGACCCTTACAGTCCTACTTCATCCCTCAGTCTACTCAGCAGGATCTGGTGGTCGACGGTGTCAAAAGCTGAGGACAGATCTAAGAGAACTAGAACAGTGCATTTTCCCGAATCAGCAGACATCATAATGTCACTGGACACTTTCAGTAAGGCTGTCTCCGTAGAGTGATGTTTGCGGAAACCAGACTGAAACGTCTCATGGGTGTTACTTTGATCCAGGAATAATGACAGCTGTTCAGAGACCACCTTCTCTAGGATCTTGGACAGGAGTGGAAGCTTTGAAATAGGCCTGAAATTACTGAGGTCAGTCGGGTCTAAGCCTGTCTTTTTAAGTAAAGGCTCCACTATGGCATGCTTAAATGTATTGGGAAACACACCTGTAGAAAGAGAGAGGTTAACCATTTTGGTAACCCAGGGGCCAATTACATCAAACACTTTCACAAAGAGCCTACACGGAAGGACGTCGGATGAGCAAGAGGAGGGTTTCATCTTGGTCACCAGTGCCGAGATATCAGCAAGAGTCACAGACTTAAATGAGGACCACAAGCTGGAGACAGGCTCAATGACAGCAGGGGTTCCACACAAAAGAGGAGGGATTTTCTCCTTGATCATCCTAATTTTGTCAGTGAAAAATCTCAACAATGCATTGCTGTCAGCTTCACAAAAAACAGGATTAATTGGAGCAGCAGGACATACAAGAGAATTGATCGTGTCAAACAACACTTTAGGGTTTTTCTTATTTACTGTTACCAGTTGACGAATATAGTCAGATCTGGCATTTTCCACCATCTCATTGTATGAGGACACAAGATCCCTGAGATAAAGTCTGCGCACCTCAAGGTTAGTGGATTTCCACAGACGCTCAGTCTTTCGACAGTCTCTTCAGACTCAGGGTATCTTCATTTGTCCAAGGGCACACTTTTTTCTGTATCTGTAGTTCGATTTAACAGGTGCCACCTGATCCAGAATTTTAACACAGTGATTGGTAAAACAGTGAATGAAATTGTCACATCGAGGCAATCCATGAACAAAAGAGGGTCAAACATAGCAGAAAACCTAAGTATTAGCAGAGATAACACGCCTCTGAGACCTAACTTCTAAGGGCTTAGGCTCAGGGCTGAAGTGCAGATCAAACAAAACAAGACAATGATCACTCAGATGGACGTCCTGTACAGACACATTTGAAATGTCTAGACCAAGCGTAAAAACCAAGTCTAAAATGTGGCCTTTTTGGTGTGTGGGCTCAGAAACATGTTGCTCAAAATTAAAAACTTCAGTCAAAGTTAAAAGTTCCTTTGTGGAGCAAGATGAGCTGTCATCAACATGAAGGTTAAAGTCTTCAAGGATTAGAACAGTTTCCAACTTTATTATGGAGGATAAAAAGTCACTAAAATCCTTTAGAAACACAGCAGCAGGACCAGGAGGACGGTAGATTGACACACAGTAGAATGGATTTGAAGAACCCACCTTGACCATCTGGTACTCAAATGAAGTGAATTCCTGGGTCTGAGTCACTTTGCATGTGCAACTGTCCCTGTATACAACAGCCAGACCCCCCCCCCCCCCCCCCCCCACAACGACAGGGGCGGGGCAGCCAGCTGGACAAAGTTCATTAAGATGAATAAACTCTTCCTCTCTCTGCCATGTCTCTAAAAGACACATTAAATCCAGCTTTTCTCTTGTGAAAAGATCATTCAGAGAGAAGGATTTATTTGCAATAGACCGAGCATTCAACAGGCCGATATGCAAAGTTGATGACGTCACGGAGGCAGTGTCCGCGGAGCGCAGCGGGATTGGTCGAAGGCATGTCCAGCGGTCACGTGGGCTCCAGCTGGACCGTGTGGGCAGAACCGGTGTAAATACAGAAGAGCATGGAGGCAATGAAAGCCACTGACCACTACTCCAGCGCTGTGTAGGCTCCAGGACTTTCGCTGTGGTCCAAGCAGACGGCAGCGTGGATGTGCTGTCACACACAATGAGGAAAGGGATCCGGCGCAGACACCTTGCGCGTTCTCCATGGCCGAGGATGGCAGAGCCCAGGCATGCTGCAGCGCGTCTTCGCTTGACCTGGACTCCAGAACGCGAGCCTCTTTTCCTCGATTTCCTGTGGACTTTGCCCGGAGCCCGACAAAGCAGCAAGTACTCAGGTGAGTCGGGGTCGATGATAAAGGGAGGAGGGAACGCTTGTTTGTACCCGCCCCGTGTATCAAACAGGCCCTCCATCGACTCTTTGATACGAAACAGAGAGTCCCGATCATAGATCCGTAAAGCGGAGACACATCCATTTGAAATACGGGCTGATATGATCACATATGTTGTAAAGATGACCATTAGAAAACTATACAGCAGGAGACGAGCCATGGCACTGCCAGTCACAGGCGCCATCTTATCGTGTGCTTCCTCAGATCTTGAATCTGAGGATGATCTTGATCTGTACTGTGCTAACCACTGGACAGTGGACAGTTAGAGACAGCTGTGGACAGTTGTGGACAGTTGGGTACCGTAGTGGACAATTGTGGACAGTAGTGGACAGTTGTGGACAGTAGTGGACAGTTGGAGACCGTAGTGGACAGTAGTGGACAGTTGTGAACAGTAGTGGACAGTTGTGGACAGTAGTGGACAGCTGTGAACAGTTGGGGACAGCTGTGGACAGTAGTGGACAGTTGTGGACAGTAGTGGACAGTTGGGGACAGCTGTGGACAGTTGGGGACAGCTGTGGACAGTAGTGGACAATTAGGGACAATAATGGACATCCCCTGTGTCTGTCCCTCCATCTGTCCCCCCATCTGTCCCCCGACTGTCCCCCATCTGTTCCTTGTCTGTCCCTATGTCTGTTCCCCCGTCTGTCCCTCGTCCTCGGGAGCCATTGTTCCGGTGTGGTGCAGTGCGTTCAGAGTCGCTCTGGGCTCTGTCTGCGTTCAGAGTCGCTCTGGGCTCTGTCTGCGTTCAGAGTCGCTCTGGGCTCCGTCTGCACCGCACCATAAATAACTAAGTGGTAAAATATTCCAGCAGAGCTCCTGATCAGCTCCAAAAGTAAAATGTTGCAGCAGACGTTGGAATAGTGGCGAGCCGCCATGAATAAATAAACATGGTGGAACCTGCAGTGCTGATGTGTTTATTAATGATGTGTTCGTTCAGTCCATGAACTTTCACATTTAGAGAAGTTCTTATTGACATTTTTGTCAAATTGTGGCTGCCAACAATGACCCGGCGCCGCAGCATTTACTGTTGAAGCAGCGTCATAGTAAATATGAGCTCTGTGAAGCAGTGTGAGGCGTTTACTGTCGAAGCAGCGTTGGAATAAATATGAGCACCATGAAGCAGTGTTAGGCGTGACGATGGCAGAGACCATTAAAGATCTCTGTGGGCAGTTTCCTCTCGGCTACAGAGTCCAAAAGTCTTTGATGGACTGTGACAGCGTGTCCATGTGTCCACGTGTCTCCATCCATCCGTTTGTCATCATGATGCATCACATGTCCTCATCAGTATCTGTGGTTTGTTTTCATCAGGTCAGTCAGTTTCCCCAGAGGTTCACCCGAACACAGCATTCATAATGAGTGCACTGCTGTCAGGTGTGTGTGTGTGTGTGTGTGTGTGCGCATTGATCTTTTTGTCTTTAAGAGCTTGGTGAACATTCACGGTCGTGATTCCTGATTTCCTGGTGAGCATCGAACCTTCAGTGTGTAAAATGTTTCTGTGGCATTCAAGTAAAGCTTATTTTTTTGGTGTGTGTGTGTGTGTGTGTGCGCGCGCATGTGTGCTATCCTGGGCTGCTCAGTTGATGTGTTAAACAGCAGTGGATTGTGGGACTGCCCGAAGGATTAGCCCCAGAACGACCCCAGCTTCAAAGACGTAGCTTGTTGCTGCTGCTGAATCCTTCCAGCTGTCAAACAGCCTCAAAACACACATCAGAAAAATCTACTGATTAGTGAATCAACACCGTCCTGATCATATGAAAACAAGTCAAGATCATCATCAGCAGGAAAAGAGTCCTGTTGATGCTGAGCTTTTATTTTACACAATAAGTTATTGAACTAAAAATCACAACTCATCTGTCTAAAATGGAAAACAGAGAAAACAGAGATGTGCTGTTGTTAAATGTTTTCTCCAATCAGTCAGTAAATTACCGTGTTCACTGTTTTAAATGGAGCCGTTTGAGATAAACAAATTAAAGGTGACATGTCACAACTAACTGAAATACAGATGATTCCTTTAAGTTTATTATTTTTGGAGAGAAAATCTAAAAATCCATTTGTGAAACCTGACCTGTTTTTCCTATAACGAGCTCAGTCTTAGTATAAAAACATAAAAACGACCTCTGTAAATGTCTCAGTGTCTTTTAGGAGTGTTTTCATTGTGTTTACTGAACTGCGTTAATACAGCTGAACATATGACATTAAAGTCGAGGTGATGTGACGTCGGTCTGAAGACATTCTGTGAACTGAAGGAAATCATTAAAGTTAAAAATTCATCAGTGATGAAGTTATTAGATCGTTACAGACATCTCGTCATCAAGTCCTAGAAGTTAAGTGGAGGTCATACTAAAAGATAAAGTCGTGGCTGTGTAGATGGAGGAGACATTTAGAGATGGACAGATTAAACTCTCAGAGGGTCGGAATCAGAGCTTATCTTTAGATCCTCACTGATATCCTCACTGATGCCATTTGGTGTCGGCTCTTTACCAAAGCTCCTTATATGAGCACCAGAACATGCAGTCCGAACTGAACCCTGGAGATGTGTTGAAGACATGTTAGAACTTTTTACGGTCCCATAACACAGACGAGGTCACGGTCTGAATATTAAAGTGTTGGTTTCTGACTGAAGAAAAAACTTTGCAGTCTCGTGCTTATTAATACCAGTTAGTGAACATCATGATGTCATTTTACAGAACCTTCATCCCCATTAACAAAAAAAAAAAAAAAATATATAGAAGAAGGTTTTACTGGTTAATCTGATGTTCCTAACCACGCCCCTGAGAACAGCACTGGGCTTTAAAGTATTAATTATTAATTATGAAATCCTACAAGTTAGCTCCTCACGAATGACGTTAACGTGCTTAACGTGAAGTTACTGTGGTTAAGGTGAGGTAAAGAAACGTGGTGAGGACGTCCATTAAAATGACTCAAAGTTCACTCAACATCTGAAACAAACTCTGGTCTCCTGGGAAACAAAGTGCAAACAGTGCATGAGAACAGCCTGAGCCAACACACTGAGAAATACGTTTCCTGATGATGTGAAGAGAGATGTGGCTGATGAGTTTTATTTTGATGAAGTGTCTGATGATAACGTTCTAAAAATAGTTCAGTTCAATTCAATTTTATTTATAAAACCCAATATCACAAATCACAGTTTGCCTCACAGGGCTTTACAGCATACGACATCCCTCTGTCCTTAGGACCCTCACAGCTGATCAGGAAAAACTCCCCCAAAAAAACCCTTTAACGGGGAAAAAACGGTAGAAAGCTCAGGAAGAGCAACTGAGGAGTGAGGGAAGCATATATAGAGTAAATAGGATTGGTCCGAGCACAGAACCATGTGGAACTCCAAAACAAACTTTAGTACGTAAGGATGATTCATCATGAACGTGAACAAACTGAAAACAATCAGATAAATAAGATTTAAACCAGCTTAGTGCAGAACCTTTTAGGCCAATTAAGTGTTCCAGTCTCTGTAACAGAATTTGATGGTCAATAGTGTCAAACGCCTAGGGTTGGGACTCGTTAGGATTTTAACGATTCCGATTCCTTACCGATTTCTTCTTAACGGTCCGATTCATTACCGATTCTTCTTACCGATTCCTACATTATATTCATTATACTTGCTATACTTAAACAAGTATATAATAAACACAAATGCAATCATACAAATACAAAAACTTTATTCTAACTGTTGCACAGTACAATTAGATGAAAATACACATTTGTGTGTGGTATGTATTTCAGATTTAGAGCTTGTATCATCTCCCTGACAATATATAACAACAAAGAGTGATTCTCTGATTTCTACAGTAACACTATTACCTCAAATTAACCACAGCAATGTAATAAAAAATACTTATATGCATTCATGCTTGGGCACTGTTATTTACGTGAGAACACCTGAACATAACACACACACATTGGCTGTTTGTTTCTACCGCTGTCCTCGCTGGAAGCATTGGACCTCCCGCCGCCCGCCTCTGCCTTGATTAAATGTTGAAAATTAAATAAAAGAGGGCGACAGGTGTCTCCTATTTTATCTTATTTTGTTATATTTCTCCCTCTCCTCTCACTGGAAGCGTAGGACCTCCCGCCGCCCGCTCCCATCTCAAACACGGAGGTCTCCTCTCCGCTGAGCACCCACTGCGCACGCTTGGCCTGTTAAATAGCCGGTAACCATGACAACTGTGTGACACAAACTCAGTGCTTTAGTAATTAAATGTCGGGCTCAGTCGGGTTCGGACAGAAATATGAGGCCCGTGCCGCACTCTAATGGAAATGCACATGACATTTTTTTTTTTACAATCTAGGAGGAGGAACCGTTATTCTAAATGTGATGGAACCGGTTCCGGAACCAGAACTTTGGACCCGGTTCCAAAAAAGAACCGGATCCGGATACCAACCCTACAAACGCCGCACTAAGATCTAATAAAACAAGTACAGAGACAAGTCCATTGTTTGAAGCAATCAGAAGGTCATTTGTAATTTTAACTAGAGCTGTCTCAGTACTATGATGCACTCTAAATCCTGACTGAAATTCCTCAAATAAATTATTATCATGGAGAAAATCACACAGCTGGTCTGCGACTACTTTCTCAAGGATCTTTGACATAAAGGGAAGATTAGATATTGGTCTATAGTTGGCTAACACCTCTGGATCCAGGGTAGGCTCTTTTAGTAGAGGTTTAATTACAGCTACCTTAAAAGACTGTGGTACATAGCCTGTTAATAAGGATATATTGATCATATCTAATATATGAGTGTTAACTAAAGGAAAGACCTCCTTAAGTAGCCTAGTTGGGATGGGGTCTAAGAGACACGTTGATGATTTAGATGAAGAAATCACTGCTGTCAATTCTTGAAGAGAAATTGGGGAGAAGCAATCTAAATATATATTAGGTTTTACAGCTGTGTTTGAGGTTAGATAGGTACTATCTGAGGACAGGAGATCATGAATTTTGCCTCTAATAGTTAGAATTTTGTCATTAAAAAAGCTCATAAAATCATTACTGCTAAGGGCTAAAGGAATACAAGGCTCAATAGAGCTCTGACTCTCAGTCAGCCTGGCTACAGTGCTGAAAAGAAACCTGGGGTTATTCTTGTTTTCTTCTATTAATGCTGAGTAATAGTTTGGTTTGGCATTGTGGAGGGGCCTCTTATACGTTTTACGACTAGTTAAAGCCCTGAATCCACAGCATCAGATGACGATGATGTTCCCTGTGGATCGTAGAGATGCTGCTGAAGTCATTACTCCCTATGTAACCTTAATCATAAACTGGTTCCCTGAACACAAATTCAAATTAAAGAGCAAAGCTCAGTCTGTCTTCAGATACCTGTTTGCTCCACCTGACACAGTGTATCAGGAAGGAAGTTTTGCTTCCTGGTGATGTTCATCTAAATGTTCCACAAAGTAAATTCTCTGACGAGGCTAAGACATCTGTACGGATAGACAGAGATGAAATGAATGATGCAAATGGAACGATGTTCTTTTCACCACCACCACGAACAGGTGGGGTCCCACAGGGAAGTGTTTTAGGTCCACTTTTCTTTTGTTATATATTAACATCATGAGGTCATCCTGTTTCTTTACACAGATAATTCAGCTCTCCTACTTTCACATCATGACAACCTACACGTAGAAAAATGACTCCCTTCAGAGCGCTAAGTTGTCTTCTCATCTTGGTAAAACAGAGTCGATACTCTTCAGGTCAAAGACAAAACTAACAGCGCCTCCTGAGTTCAGAGTTACAGCAGGGGACTATAACGTTACAGCTTACTGAGAGGAAATAAGTCTCCACAGCAGGAGACGGCGGTCGTCTCTATTCATCATTGAAAAAGGGAAACAGGACGAGCGTTTTGATGCTAGTTAGCCAGTTAGCACATGAACAACACAATCAGAGCATATTTACCGTACGCCAGTGAACAATAACACAAACCATCAGGAAACATTTCTGCTAAAGAGAAAAATAATCTGACCTCATGGAACAAGTTGGTTTGGTCTCACTCCCTCTGGACTTTAGCTCCTCCTTTACTCACTGACGCTCCTCTGCTCCTCACCTGACGTCAGCTCACAGTCAGAGGGAGGTCATTCACCGACTGGCTCCTCCATTGCTGTCACTGATTCAACATGCTGATTTAGCTGAAAAAATGCAAACAAGAGCCAGTGAGGGCAAACAGTGTGGGATACACCGCAAAGACGAAGGCGAGCGATGCTCACTGCCGTCCAACCGTCAGCTCGGTGTGTTCGATTCTTGAAAGAGAAGCTACAGAGGAGAGCGGGGAGACAGAGCTCATCGCAGTGCGGTTGCACCTCAAATTTAGCCGGTGCAAAGCCCAGCATCACAGTGGACGGGGTCTAACCTGTGTGATGGCAGAGTTTTCAGATCAGGCAGGAAGTTTGAATTCAGGTTGTTATTGGAGTAGCTAAAGGGCCATGTTCTCAGAACACCCACCGTCATCTGCTTTCTCTTTAACTTTGTTTGTCTTGAAACAGATACGATCTCACGTTACTTGACTACCACAACAAAGGCAGCAACTTCCTCCCAACACCGCATTTGAGTTTTATCGAGACAGGCATTAAAAATCCTGAATCCAGTGTTTTCTGCCCCTGGCTGTGACGCTGTCTTGTCTGAATGTGTCCCGCCCCCCTTTGCAGGGAACCCCAAAGTCTCTCCAATCCATCCCTGTGCAACCCCATAATCCCTAATCCTGCCTCCTCACCATTCAACTACATTAGTGTATTATTCCTTTAATCCAAAGACGGAGCGACCGTAAAGCTGCTTTCTGCTCGAGTCAACAAGTCACACTCTGACAAGTCATTGACCGAAGGAAAAGTGTACAGCCAGATTAGGTTTTTTATTATACTAAAGCTTAAACTCCACTTGTTTACACATAAATAATAATAAATTTTGTTTATATAAATGTGTTTGCAAATACATATAAATATTGTTTATATAAAATGTATTTAAAAATATATAAATATTGTTTATAAATAAATATAAACATTGTTTGTATATAAATTTGTTTATATATATATATATAAATGTGTGTATAAAATTTATTTAAAAATATATAAATATTGTTTATATTTGCACTAATGAAGTTTTTTGTGTGTTTGCAGGAAACATCGTTGGGACCAATGCCACCGAGCCGGACAACACAACCAATGTTACCTCCCTAATTAGCAGGGAGGACGGGCCCGTCAAGGTCAGTGAGGTTGTCATCAAGTTTACCGGGACAAGCAGCTTGGCCAGTCCAGACACTGTGACCCCGAGGGCGGGCCGGATCCCCCGTGCCGGCGAGGAGGATGAGCAGAGCAGCGGCATGTTCGAGGAAATGATGATCCCAGCGTTGGAAGAAGTAGGCGCTGCGGCCCCGCCCCAGCTGAGCCCTGATTCGGCTGAGACGGAGCACTTGCTGCCTAGCAACCCACGTGGACCGGACGTCATGGAGAGCGAGGAAGAGGAGGATGAGGAGCATGTGTCACACACCGACCCGCCTTGGATTCATGCCAAGGACACAGCCGTGTTTGACCTGGATCACCTCTTCAACACCACCACCTCCCAGCCCTCAACCCACACCAACCCCTCTAACCCTGACGTCCTCCATGTGGACTTCTATGACCCTTCCTCTCGTAGGCGTGGTCTCGACTTGGCCCCGCCATCTCCTTCATCACTGGCCCATGAGCTGCAGGGTGGTGACTCGACCTCCTGGGCGATGCCAGATAACTACGACTACCTCACACCCTACGAGGATGGCGTGTCCCCAACTGCTGATGAGTACACCTACAGCACCACGACCGACGCCTACGAGAGCGATGAAGACCTCCGGCTGTCTGTTGGGTCTCCAGCTCGCTCCAGGCCGCGAGTCCCAGGGTCCAGCTCCTTCAACCCTGGTGCAGGAGCCCCGGTACCAGATGTCCCCGTGGCAGCTCCTCCGGCAGCCTCTCCGGTAGACGGCTCGGACGGTATGGGTGGATGCCGTGTTGGCTACCAGATGGTGAATGGAAGCTGTCGCTCGCCCTGCGAGATGCTGCCCACCTACTGCTTCAACGGGGGACAGTGTTATCTGCTGGAGGGGACAGGCGTCCTCTGCAGGTATAACATCACCTGAACACAAACACAAAGCCAACACCACACAGTGCGTTCATAAAACTCACCACCACTGCTGGACAACATACAGACTGTAACGTCACAGCTCCTCTATCCTAACCCTACCTGAATCAAACGACTGACAAAATGTGGGCGGAGTTGTCTGACAGGAAGGCAAAGAGCTAAAAATAGTCTCACTCAGACTGATAGTGTTTTTGTTTTATTTTGCCCTTAATCCACAGCAGAACATAGCCAAGCTTCTTGGGTGTTCGCCCTGTCTATTCCTTTAAACAGGAAGTGAGCTCACCGCCATCTATGTCCTACACTGACTGTAGCGAAGGACGTCACACAGCCCCACCCCTAAAATCCAGAATTCTCCCAACATCAGCGTCGCAGCTGTGTTCAGCTTCATCAGGCTGCTTCGTGTCTAATCAGTCATAAATACACTGACATGAACGCAGTCAGACAACAGGAAGTGACATAATGAGTCTCCTTCCCCATCAGACGTCTGCTGTGTTCTGCTCAGGAACATGTGGAACACCTTAAAGTATCACGGGACAAACACACAGACACACAGAAACACACACACACACACACACACACACACAGGCTGAACTTCCCCTAAAATTTCATAGAAGAAAAGGGCAAATATGCACTATTGAATTTACATTAAAATCAGAATTTACATTGCATTAAACATGCGCTAGGATGGGTTTAACATCACAACCATGATGTTCAAACGTCAGCTGTTTATCACCAGTTTTCAAACGCTCCCTCCCTGTCATACACTCTCGTGTCAGCGAGGTGGACGCGGAGCCTCCAAGCATTCCTATGAGACAGCGCTGAGCAGGTTTTTTTCATGCAGCAAAGCGAGATGGTCATTGGATAAATGCAACAAAATCGTCACTTCCAGGGAGGCTCAGCTTCCCTGGGACCTAATGGAGCGGTAGGTGGGAGAGGACGCTCGGTGTCTGCATGATGATTGGAGGAATTGTCTAAGAGGCTGAACCCCTTTGTGAGTGACAGCACTTCGCATTTCGAGCTCAGTTCTATGCGGATATTTGCGAGTGGAGTCTTCTGACAGAGTGCCGTCCGGAGTTCCTTATTTCCATAAGCCATAAAGCTAATTTACACCGTTTGTACAGTTCAGGTGTTTAAACCCATCTGAAAATCTTTGAGGTGTGTGTTGCTGAGGTTCTATGGCATGAGTGTGGTTGAAAAACGGCTTCAATTAAATGTTCCTTTTATAAGTTACTGCCTCGCTACAACATGACAAATTTTATGATGTGAACTTAAAGTGAGCTTCCCCTGTTTGAAAGACCAGCAGCCGCCACTGATGTTGATGTTATTGTGACGTTGTTTCCCATCTGTCGACTGATGAACACTCGGACTCGTTACCTCATCCGTGAGCTGCAGTCAGGACTCTGCAGCAGGTCCCTGTGGAGCTAAATGTAGGTGGAGGTCAGGAGTCAAATGGATTAAGAGAATCATTTATGAAAATATGGTGTTATCCACAGAGTGGTTTCAGCTCAGTCCTCTGGCAGCACATCTGAAAGTCAGCGATCTGCGGATCAAAACATCCTGATGAGACTTTAGAAACAGCCGCTGAGGGATTAACGCTGCTGCAGACAGATGAGCACGCTGACGGAGTCTCTGTATGACTGAAGGGATCAATACCAAACCTACAGGAATCATCACTTCCTGTCTGCCATCAAATGAGAACTGATCAGCTGACCTTAAAACATTTTCACCAGTTCACTCTGATATTCTCTGAAAACGTATAAACACACAGTAACATGATCAAACACATAGTAACATGATCAAACACACAGTAACATGATCAAACACATGGTAACATCATCAAACACAGTAACATGATCAAATACACAATAACATGATCAAACACACAATAACATGATCAAACACATGGTAACATGATCAAACACACAGTAACATGATCAAACACATAATAACATGATCAGTCACATAGTAACATGATCAAACACACAGTAACATGATCAAACACATGGTAACATCATCAAACACACGGTAACATGATTGAACACACAGTAACATGATCAAACACACGATAACATGATCAAACACACAAAAACATGATCACACACAGTAACATGATCAAACATAGAATAACATGATCAAACACATAGTAACATGATCAAACACGTAGTAACATGATCAAACACACGGTAACATGATCAAACACATAGTAACATGATCAAACACACAATAACATGATCAAACACACACAGTAACATGATCTAACACATAGAATAACATGATCAAACACACAACAACATGATCAAACATAGAATAACATGATCAAACACACGGTAACATGATCAAACACACACAGTAACATGATCTAACACATAGAATAACATGATCAAACACACAATAACATGATCAAACATAGAATAACATGATCAAACACACGGTAACATGATCAAACACACAATAACATGATCAAACACACGGTAACATGATCAAACACATGGTAGCATGGTCAAACACACAGTAACATGATCAAACACACAGTAACATGATCAAACATAGAATAACATGATCAAACACATGGCAACATGATCAGACACACAATAGCATGATCAAACACACAGTAGCATGCTCAAACACACGGTAACATGATCAAACACACAATAACATGATCACACACAGTAACATGATCAAACATAGAATAACATGATCAAACACATAGTAACATGATCAAACACGTAGTAACATGATCAAACACACGGTAACATGATCAAACACATAGTAACATGATCAAACACACAATAACATGATCAAACACACACAGTAACATGATCTAACACATAGAATAACATGATCAAACACACAACAACATGATCAAACATAGAATAACATGATCAAACACACGGTAACATGATCAAACACACACAGTAACATGATCTAACACATAGAATAACATGATCAAACACACAATAACATGATCAAACATAGAATAACATGATCAAACACACGGTAACATGATCAAACACACAATAACATGATCAAACACATGGTAACATGATCAAACACATGGTAGCATGGTCAAACACACAGTAACATGATCAAACACACAGTAACATGATCAAACATAGAATAACATGATCAAACACATGGCAACATGATCAGACACACAATAGCATGATCAAACACACAGTAGCATGCTCAAACACACGGTAACATGATCAAACACACAATAACATGATCAAACACATGGTAACATGATCAAACACACAATAACATGATCAACCACATGGTAACATGGTCAAACACACAGTAACATGATCAAACACATAGAATAACATGATCAAACACACAATAACATGATCAAACATAGAATAACATGATCAAACACATGGTAACATGATCAAACACACAATAACATCATCAAACACATGGTAACATGATCAAACACACAGTAACACAGTAACATGATCAAACATAGAATAACATGATCAAACACACGGTAACATGATCAAACACACAATAACATGATCAAACACACAGTAACATGATCAAACACACAGTAACATGATCAAACACATAGTAACATGATCAAACACACAATAACATGATCAAACACACAGTCACATGATCAAACACACAATAACATGATCAAACACACGGTAACATGATCAAACTCATAGTAACATGATCAAACACACAATAACATGATCAAACACACGGTAACATGATCAAACTCATAGTAACATGATCAAACACACAATAACATGATCAAACACGTAGTAACATGATCAAACACATAGTAACATGATCAAACACACAGTAACATGATCAATCACACAATAACATGATCAAACACACAATAACATGATCAAACACACAGTAACATGATCAAACACATGGTAACATGATCAAACACACAGTAACATGATCAAACACACAATAACATGATCAAACACACAGTAACATGATCAAACACACAGTAACATGATCAAACACATGGTAACATGATCAAACACACAATAACATGATCAAACTCATAGTAACATGATCAAACACACAATAACATCATCAAACACATAGTAACATGATCAAACACACAACAACATGATCAAACACACAATAACATGCTCAAACGCACAGTAATATCATCAAACACACAATAACATCATCAAACACACAATAACATGATCAAACTCATAGTAACATGATCAAAAACACAATAACATGATCAAACACACAGTAACATGATCAAACACACAGTAACATGATCAAACACACAATAACATGATCAAACACACAGTAACATGATCAAACACAGTAACATGATCAAACACACGGTACCATGATCAAACACGTTAACCTTCGTTCTCCTGCAGGATGTAGGCGGCGGTGTAAGCGGATTGTCATGTTACGTAAAGATGGCATGAATGTTTGCAGCAGAGGAACAAAATAAAACTGTGAGACAGAGAGGACAGAGAAGAAGACAGAGACAGGAGGACACAGGGTGGAGGAACTGAATGAGTCAGAACATTAAAACGTCAGAATGGAAACAACTTGAACAGCCAAGTGTGCGTGTGTGTGTGTGTGTGTGTGCATGTGTGTGCTTTCTGCAGCTTGATGTAATTAAGTGAAACTTTGAGCTGCAGTTTGTTTTTATTTTGGACCTGATGACCACATCGTGGAAACACACACACAGACACACACACACACGAACACACACACACAGGATGGTCAGGTGTGTATTGGGTTATTATCGCTCCAGTGTGTGATGTCAGATAGCATGATGAAATCACAGAATCAAAAGAGGCGTGACATGTAACACAACAGCGTCAGCCTCTAGTGTGACATATAACATACGTGTCAGCAGCTCTTTATAAACAATAACAATGACATCACATGTCAATAACAATCATTTAGTGTCCCTGTTATATGGCGGCTGATCTCGTCCTCTGCTCAGAGGGTAAGGAGCTCCTGGACCTCAGTGTTTGAGTTAGCTGCTAACTGCAACAGCTGCTGTTGTTCTTCTTTGGGTTAGCTGCTAACTGCAACAGCTGCTGTTGTTCTTCTTTGGGTTAGCTGCTAACTGCTAACAGCTGCTGTTCCTCTTCTTTGAGTTAGCTGCTAACAGCTGCTGTTCTTCTTCTTTGGGTTAGCTGCTAACCGCTAACAGCTGCTGTTCCTCTTCTTTGAGTTAGCTGCTAACAGCTGCTGTCCTTCTTTGAGTTAGCTGCTGACTGCTAACAGATGCTGTTCTTCTTTGAGTGAGGTGCTCACTGCTAACAGCTGCTGTTCTTCTTTGAGCTAGCTGCTCGCTGCTAACAGCTGCTGTTCTTTGAGTTAGCTGCTAACTGCTAACAGCTGCTGTTCTTCTTTGAGTTAGCTGCTAACTGCTAACAGCTACTGTTCTTTCTCCATGAGTTAGCTGCTCACTGCTAACAGCTGCTGTTCTTTGAGTTAGCTGCTAACAGGAGTCCATACAGTATGAGCACATGTAGGACTGTATGATCAGGGTCTGTTGGTGGTTGTGGTTGTTTTACTGTTTTACTCTGTCACTGGCGGCTGACTGGTGGAGGTCTGCTCTTCTTGTTGTGTCGGAGCATCCGCCTGGTGGAGGTCTGCTCTTCTTGTTGTGTCAGAGCGTCCGCCTTGCGGAGGTCTGCTCTTCTTGTTGTGTCGGAGCGTCCGCCTGGTGGAGGTCTGCTGTTCTAGCTGTGTTGGAAAGTCCGCCCGGTGGTCTGCCCTCCTTGTTGTGTCGGAGCAGCCGTCTGGTAGAGGTCTGCCCTCGCTGTCGTGTCGGAGCGTCCACCTGGTAGAGGTCTGCCTTCCTTGTTGTGTTGGAGCATCCGCCTGGTGGAGATCTGCTCTTCTCTGGTTTGGTTTTGGTCTCGACTCGCCTCTCTCTGTTGTCTTCAGCTGATGGTGCGGGAGATCAGTTACATTAATAAAGTAACTAAGGCTGTGAATCAGACTAAGGGACGTTTTCAGGCAGCAGTTCTGACTCCTCCAGTATTTCTTGCTACTGACACTCCACCTGTTCTCTGCTGAGGAAGCTCTCTGATGGACACATGGCAGCTCTCTGATGGACACATGGCAGCTCTCTGATGGACACATGGCAGCTCTCTGATGGACACATGGCGGGTCTCTGATGGACACATGGCAGCTCTCTGATGGACACATGGCAGCACTCTGATGGACACATGGCGGCTCTCTGATGGACACGTGGCAGGTCTCTGATGGACACGTGGCAGGTCTCTGATGGACACATGGCGGCTCTCTGATGGACACGTGGCAGGTCTCTGATGGACACGTGGCGGCTCTCTGATGGACACATGGCAGCTCTCTGATGGACACATAGCAGCTCTCTGATGGACACATGGCAGCTCTCTGATGGACACATGGCAGCACTCTGATGGACACATGGGAGCTCTCTGATGGACACGTGGCAGCTCTCTGATGGACACATGGCAGCTCTCTGATGGACACATGGCAGCTCTCTGATGGACACATGGCAGCTCTCTGATGGACACATGGCAGCTCTCTGATGGACACATGGCAGCTCTCTGATGGACACGTGGCAGCTCTCTGATGGACACATGGCGGCTCTCTGATGGACACATGGCGGGTCTCTGATGGACACATGGCATCTCTCTGATGGACACATGGCAGCTCTCTGATGGACACATGGCAGCACTCTGATGGACACATGGCGGCTCTCTGATGGACACGTGGCAGGTCTCTGATGGACACGTGGCAGGTCTCTGATGGACACATGGCGGCTCTCTGATGGACACGTGGCAGGTCTCTGATGGACACGTGGCGGCTCTCTGATGGACACATGGCGGCTCTCTGATGGATACATAGCAGCTCTCTGATGGACACATGGCAGCTCTCTGATGGACACATGGCAGCTCTCTGATGGACACGTGGCAGGTCTCTGATGGACACGTGGCAGCTCTCTGATGGACACATGGGAGCTCTCTGATGGACACATGGCAGCTCTCTGATGGACACGTGGGAGCTCTCTGATGGACACGTGGGAGCTCTCTGATGGACACGTGGCAAGTCTCTGATGGACACGTGGCAGGTCTCTGATGGACACGTGGCAGGTCTCTGATGGACACATGGCATCTCTCTGATGGACACGTGGCATCTCTCTGATGGATACGTGGCAGCACTCTGATGGACACGTGGCAGCTCTCTGATGGACACGTGGCAGGTCTCTGATGGACACATGGCAGCTCTCTGATGGACACATGGCAGCTCTCTGATGGACACATGGCAGCTCTCTGATGGACACATGGCGGGTCTCTGATGGACACATGGCAGCTCTCTGATGGACACATGGCAGCACTCTGATGGACACATGGCGGCTCTCTGATGGACACGTGGCAGGTCTCTGATGGACACGTGGCAGGTCTCTGATGGACACATGGCGGCTCTCTGATGGACACGTGGCAGGTCTCTGATGGACACGTGGCAGGTCTCTGATGGACACGTGGCAGCTCTCTGATGGACACATGGCAGCTCTCTGATGGACACATGGCAGCTCTCTGATGGACACATAGCAGCTCTCTGATGGACACATGGCAGCTCTCTGATGGACACATGGCAGCTCTCTGATGGACACATGGGAGCTCTCTGATGGACACGTGGCAGCTCTCTGATGGACACGTGGCAGCTCTCTGATGGACACGTGGCAGGTCTCTGATGGACACATGGCAGCTCTCTGATGGACACGTGGCAGCTCTCTGATGGACACGTGGCAGCTCTCTGATGGACACATGGGAGCTCTCTGATGGACACATGGCAGGTCTCTGATGGACACATGGCAGCTCTCTGATGGACACGTGGCAGCTCTCTGATGGACACGTGGCAACTCTCTGATGGACACGTGGCAGCTCTCTGATGGACACGCGGCAGCTCTCTGATGGACACGTGGCAGCTCTCTGATGGACACGTGGCAGGTCTCTGATGGACACGTGGCAGCTCTCTGATGGACACATGGCAGCTCTCTGATGGACACGTGGCAGGTCTCTGATGGACACGTGGCAGCTCTCTGATGGACACATGGCAGCTCTCTGATGGACACGTGGCAGCTCTCTGATGGATACATGGCAGCTCTCTGATGGACACATGGCAACTCTCTGATGGACACATGGCAGGTCTCTGATGGACACGTGGCAGGTCTCTGATGGACACATGGCAGCTCTCTGATGGACACATGGCAACTCTCTAATGGACACATGGCAGCTCTCTGATGGACACGTGGCAGCTCTCTGATGGACACATGGGAGCTCTCTGATGGACACATGGCAGGTCTCTGATGGACACGTGGCAGCTCTCTGATGGACACGTGGCAGCTCTCTGATGGACACGTGGCAACTCTCTGATGGACACGTGGCAGCTCTCTGATGGACACGCGGCAGCTCTCTGATGGACACGTGGCAGCTCTCTGATGGACATGTGGCAGGTCTCTGATGGACACGTGGCAGCTCTCTGATGGACACATGGCAGCTCTCTGATGGACACATGGCAGGTCTCTGATGGACACGTGGCAGCTCTCTGATGGACACATGGCAGCTCTCTGATGGACACGTGGCAGCTCTCTGATGGATACATGGCAGCTCTCTGATGGACACATGGCAACTCTCTGATGGACACATGGCAGGTCTCTGATGGACACGTGGCAGGTCTCTGATGGACACATGGCAGCTCTCTGATGGACACATGGCAACTCTCTAATGGACACATGGCAGCTCTCTGATGGACACGCGGCAGCTCTCTGATGGACACGTGGCAGCTCTCTGATGGACATGTGGCAGGTCTCTGATGGACACGTGGCAGCTCTCTGATGGACACATGGCAGCTCTCTGATGGACACATGGCAGGTCTCTGATGGACACGTGGCAGCTCTCTGATGGACACATGGCAGCTCTCTGATGGACACGTGGCAGCTCTCTGATGGATACATGGCAGCTCTCTGATGGACACATGGCAACTCTCTGATGGACACATGGCAGGTCTCTGATGGACACGTGGCAGGTCTCTGATGGACACATGGCAGCTCTCTGATGGACACATGGCAACTCTCTAATGGACACATGGCAGCTCCCTGATGGACACGTGGCAGCTGTTGGGATGGAGGTTGGTCAGATAGAAATATCTCAGTGACTTCTGGATGGACATGGGATGAAGATGAAGACGATGGTGCTCAAAGAATGAAGGTAGCGCCATCATCAGCTTTGATTTGAAATCGACAACATTTCCCATCAGCCTCAGTTACACTTAGGCAAGGCAAGTTTATTTGTATAGCACAATTCAACACAAGGTAATTCAAAGTGCTTTACAGAGACATTAAAAGCAACAAGACACAATTTAAAACAATAAAAACAGTCGATTAAAAAGGGAATGATAGTGATAATAAAATACAGTAACAAAATAAAAACAGGCTCAATACATTGAACAGTCAGGATAAGAAAATAAGTAGAATAATAAAAGGCATAAATCAGCAGTGTGTAGTTAAAAAGTACAGGCAGTAGAATACAGCAGGTAAGTATTTAATCTAAGAGTACGCTTCAGTAAACAATAGTGTTTTTAGCCCTGATTTAAAGGAGCTGACAGTTTGAGCAGACCTCAGATCTACAGGAAGTTAGTTCCACAGGTGAGGAGCATAATAACTGAATGCTGCCTCACCTTGCTTGGTTCTTGTTCTTGGAACACTTGTAGACCAGCAGTAAGATTTTAAAATCTATTCTTTGACTCACAGGAAGCCAGTGTAACGATTTAATGACCGGTGTAATATGGTCCAGTTTCCTGGTGTTTGTAAGGACTCTGGCGGCAGCGTTCTGAATCAGCTGCAGCTGTCTGATTGATTTTTTGTTAAGGCCTGTAAATAAGCCATTGCAATAATCCAACCTACTAAAAATGAATGCATGAATAAGTTTTTCCATGTCTTGTTTAGATAGAAACCCCTTAATTCTAGCTATGTTTTTCAGGTGGTAATAGGCAGATTTAGTAATAAACTTTAAATGGCTGTTGAAGTTCAGGTCTGAGTCAATAATAACACCAAGATTTCTGGCTTGATTTGTAGCTGTCAATGACATAGAGCCAAGGTGGGTGCTGATCTTTGCCCTTTCATTTCTAGGGCCAAAAATTAATACCTCTGTCTTTTCTGGATTTAGCTGGAGAAAATTCTGGCACATCCAGTCATTGATTTGATGAATACAGTTACTCAATGAGAGTAAGGGACTGTAGTCGTGTGATGACACTGAGATATAGAGTTGTGTGTCATCAGCACATGTATGATAGGAGATGTTGTGATGTTCCATAATCTGGGCTAGGGGTAGCATATAGATGTTGAATAGAAGTGGTCCGAGAATGGACCCTTGAGGAACCCCACATGTGATCGTAGTTCGCTCAGATTCATGGTTACCAATTGACACAAAAAAGTCCCTATCTTGTAAGTAAGATTTGAACCACTGTAGCACAGTGCCAGTGAGTCCCACCCACTTTTCCAATCTGCTAAGTAGTATATTATGATCAACTGTATCAAATGCAGCACTGAGATCTAGTAATACCAGGACAGAGGATTTGCATGCATCATTATTCTGATGAATATCATTTAAGACTTTGATAAGTACAGTCTCAGTGCTGTGATGTGGCCGAAATCCAGACTGAAATGTGTTAAAAAGATTGTTTTGCATCATAAAAGTATGGATTTGCTGAAAGACAACCCTTTCAATGATTTTCCCCAAAAATGGCAGATTTGATATTGGCCTATAGTTACTAATTGTTGTGGCGTCCAGATTTGATTTTTTTAGGAGAGGTTTTATTACTGCAGTTTTCAAGGCCTGGGGAAACTGGCCTGCTTTAAGAGAAGTATTTATTATCTGCAGTACATCTGGAGCTATGCAGTTAAAAATGGTTTTAAAAAAGTTTGAAGGCAGAATATCAAGGCAGCATGTTGTGGGCTTTAATTTTGAAACCGTTTCTGTTAGAGTTGTGTAATCTAGGAGGCTAAAATGTCCTAGATTAACCAGAGGACAGAAAGGCACAAGTGTTATCATTTCTGAGCTGGAGCTGCACACTGCCTGTCTTATCTGTAATATTTTGTTTGTGAAGAAGGCTGCAAAGTCATTACATGACTTGTTGGACAGTAGTTCAGGAGGGAGTGATGCTGTGGGGTTGGTCAGTCTGTCCACTACAGAAAAAAGTGTGCGGGCATTATTACTGTTTCTATTGATAATCTCTGAAAAATATGATTGCCTTGCATTCTTCAGTTCCTGGTTATAGTTGTGAAGACTCTCTTTATAAATGTCGTAATATACCTGGAGTTTGTTTTTTCGCCACCTGCGTTCAGCTTGTCTATATACTCTTTTGTATTCTTTAATCAGTGTGGCGTTTCTCCAGGGTGCCTTTTTCCTACCTGACATAACTTTGGTCTTAATTGGGGCGATAGAATCAATAACAGTCATAACATTGGAACTAAAACTGCTTACAAGGTCATCAACTGGAGCTGAGGGCAGGGTTGGTGATGGTGTAAAACCCTGGGTGAATAATGCACAGGTGTTATCATTTATATAACGCTTTCACCTCTGCTTCACTTTTCATAGGATTAGCAAGAGTGGTCATTTTGAATGAAACACAGTAATGGTCAGATATCGTTCACCACAACCTCAGAGATATTAAGACCTTTGGAAATAATTAGATCTAATATGCGTCCTCTGTTATGTGTTGGTTCTGTGACATGCTGAGAAAGCCCAAAGTTATCCAGAATATTTAACAGTTCCTTAGCACACCCATCTGTAAGATTATCAACATGAATGTTAAAATCTCCCACTAAAACAACACAGTCAAAATCCATTCATACAATAGACAGCAATTTGGCAAACTCATCAAAAAACCTTGCATCATATTTGGGGGGTCTGTAGATGGTCACTAAAATTGCTCGACAGGGGGATTTTAACTGAGTGGCAACATATTCAAAGGAGTCAAATTGACCATAAAACATTTGCTTACACTGGAAGCTGTCCTTGAACAGAGTGGCAACTCCGCCTCCTCTCTTATGTATTCTTGCTTCACTAAAGAAACTAAAATTTGGAGGGGCTGTCTCAATTAAAACTGCTGCACTATTTTCCTGACCTAGCCAAGTTTCAGTTAAAAACATAAAATCAAGTTTGTGCTTGTTAATAAAATCATTGATTAAGAAGGATTTGCCAGCCAGAGACCTGATATTTAGAAGTGCTAGTTGTGAAATGTTATCTGGCATGAGTTTAGAGACAGACTGTGTTTGACATGAGATACATATCAGATTTGATGGGTTGACTGTCCTTGATTTTCTGCAGTTGTTTTTATTTTCGCCATGCCGCCGGCTGAGTGACATTGCCGGCATAAGGGGGAAAGCGGCATGGTGACTGTCCGATCTCTTCTTTTCTTGACATTCTTGCTGGGACAGAGACAATCTCTGCAGGTTTCTTGTAATGTGGAGGACAGAGTCACAGACCATGACGTCATCATCATGGGAGGCAGTTGTTGTTTTTGGAGCAGTAACTGTCTGTTTGTCTGCTTCCTGTGTGCTGACCTTCCTGCTTATCAGTGCATATATGTTCTGATAAGATGACTCGATGGTGTGACGTATGTTGCAGCCAAGATGTCTGGAGCCAAGGTTGTTTGGGTGAATCCCGTCTGGCATGAAGCGGCTTTTTATGTTCCAAAAAATATTAAAATTGTCAATAAATCCAACCTGTTGCTCGAGGCAGGCTGATGACAGCCAGGTGCTTAAGCCAAGGAGTCTGCTGAAGGACTCGCAACCTCTGCCGAGTGTTGGGATAGGTCCAGAGATGAAAGACACTCCTGAGTGAAGATTTTTAAGTGTTTCCAATAAAAACAAAAAGTCTTTCTTTAGGGTCTCAGACCCAGATTTATTCGTGAGGATGTCAAATGAGCCAGCATGAATAATAATCTTCTTAATATGTGGCCGTGTAGACATGATGTCTGGTAGCACAGCTGCCACCTCTCTGACTGATGTGTTATTCACAGTTAGATTTTCAGTCCTGGCCATTTCCACCTGCCTCGTTATAAAATCCCCAATCAGAATAGTGTCTATCCTCTTAGCTTTGTTTTTGAAAGAATGCTGTCTGGCTCTCGGCCTGGCACTGGCTTGTGACCCGTTAACTTTGTTATTGCTCAGTTTCATAGTCTCACCTTTATGAGTTAAGCGACTCTGTTTCCTCTGTTGCCGCTCTGTTTCTGTGGTGTGTGCGAGGGGGGACACAGAGCTGTCCATGAGGACCGGACGCTGCTAGCTGTTAGCCAGGAGGGGAGCTGCCGGCAGAGGATGACCCCCAGACTGGGGAGACGGGCTGCATCATCCTTGAGCTCATCGGAGTCCAGCGCTTCGACCCGTGATGACAGAGGCTCAAATCTGTTGGAAAGACTGAGGTGGGATGAGAGACCGACGCTGAGCGAGGTCCTTTTTTTGCTCCGTAACACCACCTCTGACCATTGCGGCTTACGACGGGGCGTTGAACTGCTGGGCTGCAGAGGAGAGGAGGTAGGATCCCAGGCTACTGTGTCCTGAAGAGCAGCTTTTAACGAGGCGATCTGTAGAGACTGCTTGTGAGCCACGTCCAGGGTGTTTGTCAGCAGCTCAGATTGGGACTTGAGTTCCGCTGACAGCCTTCAGATGTCTTCCTTGAGGTTGGCAATGATCCTGTCTTTCTTAACAAGTTGCTGGTTTTCATCAGGAGGGCTGGATGTAGCCATTAGCTTAGCAAACCAAGCTAAGTTGCTACAGGTTGCTTCACAAGTCAGCTCCACTCAGGCTTGCACCGTGCCTCAGCCCTGCTCACACAGTACTAAAGTTGTGAAAAAGTGGTGAAAATATGGCAGTAGTCCTCTGTATCTCTCACAAATTAAGGTCCCAATGCTTTATAAGTATCCAGGATCTACTTTCTGTAGATTTTAGCAGGAAAAAACAAGTATATCCACAAAAGAATGTAAGCAAAACAAAGCGCAAGCAGCAGAGCGTCTGCACTGTAAGAAAGCCGGAAGCAGATTAGCTTAATTAGCTAATGTTAGCATTCTATCATGCTAAGGAGGTGTTTTCATTATGACCTGAGTGTTGTTGTGGGGCTCTGTGATGTGCAGATGAACACAGCAGGTTTTATTAATCAGTTCAGTCGTTTTCTTTTTCCCTTTAGAACAAAAGTTGAATGTTCTCCTTCGACTGCCACTGCCATGTTACATGTCAGAGACAAAACATCAGCTGCACAAACTGAAAGACACAATTCAGCTGGAGGCGCTTTGCAGAGTGGGGGGGGGGGGGGGGGGGGGGCAGGAGGAGGAGGTAAAGATTTTCAGGAGACGGGCAGAGACAAAAGTCTGTTTTAGAGAAGGTTGTACAGTTTGTCTGTTTAAGAGAAGGTTGTACAGTTTGTCTGTTTTAGAGAAGGTTGTACAGTTTCTCTGTTTAAGAGAAGGTTGTACAGTTTGTCTGTTTTAGAGAAGGTTGTACAGTTTGTCTGTTTTAGAGAAGGTTGTACAGTTTGTCTGTTTAAGAGAAGGTTGTACAGTTTGTCTGTTTTAGAGAAGGCTGTACAGTTTGTCTGTTTTAGAGAAGGCTGTACAGTTTGTTTTAGAGGAGGCTGTACACTTTGTCTGTTTTTGAGGAGGCTGTACAGTTTGTCTGTTTTAGAGAAGACTGTACAGTTTGTCTATTTTAGAGAAGGTTGTACAGTTTGTTTAAGAGAAGGTTGTACAGTTTGTCTGTTTAAGAGAAGGTTGTACAGTTTGTTTTAGAGGAGGCTGTACACTTTGTCTGTTTTTGAGGAGGCTGTACAGTTTGTCTGTTTTAGAGAAAGCTGTACAGTTTGTCTGTTTAAGAGAAGGCTGTACAGTTTGTCTGTTTTAGAGAAGGTTGTACAGTTTGTCTATTTTAGAGAAGGCTGTACAGTTTGTCTGATTTAGAGAAGGCTGTACACTTTGTCTGATTTAGAGAAGGCTGTACAGTTTGTCTGATTTAAAGAAGGTTGTACAGTTTGTCTATTTTAGAGGAGGCTGTACAGTTTGTCTGATTTAAAGAAGGTTGTACAGTTTGTCTATTTTAGAGAAGGTTGTACAGTTTGTCTATTTTAGAGAAGGTTGTACAGTTTGTTTTAGAGAAGACTGTACAGTTTGTCTGATTTAAAGAAGGTTGTACAGTTTGTCTATTTTAGAGGAGGCTGTACAGTTTGTCTGATTTAAAGAAGGTTGTACAGTTTGTCTATTTTAGAGAAGGTTGTACAGTTTGTCTATTTTAGAGAAGGTTGTACAGTTTGTCTGATTTAGAGAAGGTTGTACAGTTTGTCTATTTTAGAGGAGGCTGTACAGTTTGTCTGATTTAAAGAAGGTTGTACAGTTTGTCTGATTTAGAGAAGGTTGTACAGTTTGTCTATTTTAGAGGAGGCTGTACAGTTTGTCTGATTTAGAGAAGACTGTACAGTTTGTCTGATTTAGAGAAGGTTGTACAGTTTGTTTGTTTAAGAGAAGCTTGTACAGTTTGTCTGTTTAACAGAAGGTTGTACAGTTTGTCTGTTTAAGAGAAGGTTGTACAGTTTGTCTGTTTTAGAGAAGGCTGTACAGTTTGTCTGTTTTAGAGAAGGCTGTACAGTTTGTCTGTTTTAGAGGAGGTTGTACAGTTTGTCTGTTTTAGAGAAGGCTGTACAGTTTGTCTGTTTTAGAGGAGGTTGTGCAGTTTGTCTGTTTTAGAGAAGGTTGTACAGTTTGTCTGTTTAAGAGAAGGTTGTACAGTTTGTCTGTTTTAGAGAAGGTTGTACAGTTTGTCTGTTTAAGAGAAGGCTGTACAGTTTTTCTGTTTAAGAGACGGCTGTACAGTTTTTCTGTTTAAGAGAAGGTTGTACAGTTTGTCTGTTTAAGAGAAGGCTGTACAGTTTTTCTGTTTAAGAGAAGGTTGTACAGTTTGTCTGTTTAAGAGAAGGCTGTACAGTTTTTCTGTTTAAGAGAAGGCTGTACAGTTTGTCTGTTTAAGAGAAGGCTGTACAGTTTTTCTGTTTAAGAGACGGCTGTACAGTTTTTCTGTTTAAGAGAAGGTTGTACAGTTTGTCTGTTTAAGAGAAGGCTGTACAGTTTTTCTGTTTAAGAGAAGGTTGTACAGTTTGTCTGTTTAAGAGAAGGCTGTACAGTTTGTCTGTTTAAGAGAACGCTGTACAGTTTGTCTGTTTTAGAGGAGGTTATACAGTTTGTCTGTTCTAGAGAAGGCTGTACAGTTTGTCTGTTTTAGAGGAGGCTGTACAGTTTGTCTGTTTAAGAGAAGGTTGTACAGTTTGTCTGATTTAGAGAAGGCTGTACAGTTTGTTTTAGAGAAGGCTGTACAGTTTGTCTGTTTTAGAGGAGGTTATACAGTTTGTCTGTTCTAGAGAAGGCTGTACAGTTTGTCTGTTTTAGAGGAGGCTGTACAGTTTGTCTGTTTTAGAGAAGGTTGTACAGTTTGTCTGTTTTAGAGGAGGCTGTACAGTTTGTCTGTTTAAGAGAAGGCTGTACAGTTTGTTTTAGAGAAGGCTGTAGAGTTTGTTTTAGAGAAGGTTGTACAGTTTGTCTGTTTTAGAGGAGGTTATACAGTTTGTCTGTTCTAGAGAAGGCTGTACAGTTTGTCTGTTTTAGAGGAGGCTGTACAGTTTGTCTGTTTTAGAGGAGGCTGTACAGTTTGTCTGTTTTAGAGGAGGCTGTACAGTTTGTTTTAGAGAAGGTTGTACAGTTTGTCTGATTTAGAGAAGGCTGTACAGTTTGTCTGATTTAGAGAAGGCTGTACAGTTTGTCTGATTTAGAGAAGGCTGTACAGTTTGTCTGTTTTAGAGAAGGCTGTACAGTTTGTCTGATTTAGAGAAGGCTGTACAGTTTGTCTGATTTAGAGAAGGCTGTACAGTTTGTCTGTTTTAGACAAGGCTGTACAGTTTGTCTGATTTAGAGAAGGCTGTACAGTTTGTCTGATTTAGAGAAGGTTGTACAGTTTGTCTGATTTAGAGAAGGTTGTACAGTTTGTCTGTTTTAGAGGAGGCTGTACAGTTTGTCTGTTTTAGAGAAGGCTGTACAGTTTGTCTGTTTTAGAGAAGGTTATACAGTTTGTTTTAGAGGAGGCTGTACAGTTTGTCTGATTTAGAGGAGGCTGTACAGTTTGTCTGATTTAGAGGAGGCTGTACAGTTTGTCTGTTTTAGAGAAGGTTGTACAGTTTGTCTGTTTTAGAGAAGGTTGTACAGTTTGTCTGTTTTAGAGAAGGCTG
Source organism: Epinephelus lanceolatus (assembly GCF_041903045.1). NCBI lineage: Eukaryota > Metazoa > Chordata > Actinopteri > Perciformes > Serranidae > Epinephelus > Epinephelus lanceolatus. The sequence continues at coordinate 140,835 of NC_135743.1, forward strand.
TACAGTTTGTCTGTTTTAGAGAAGGTTGTACAGTTTGTCTGTTTTAGAGAAGGCTGTACAGTTTGTCTGATTTAGAGAAGGTTGTACAGTTTGTCTGATTTAGAGAAGGCTGTACAGTTTGTCTGTTTTAGAGAAGGCTGTACAGTTTGTCTGATTTAGAGAAGGCTGTACAGTTTGTCTGTTTTAGAGGAGGCTGTACAGTTTGTCTGTTTTAGAGAAGGCTGTACAGTTTGTCTGTTTTAGAGAAGGTTATACAGTTTGTTTTAGAGGAGGCTGTACAGTTTGTCTGTTTTAGAGAAGGTTGTACAGTTTGTTTAAGAGAAGGTTGTACAGTTTGTTTGTTTTAGAGAAGGTTGTACAGTTTGTCTGTTTTAGAGAAGGTTGTACAGTTTGTCTGTTCTAGAGAAGGTTGTACAGTTTGTCTGTTTTAGAGAAGGTTGTACAGTTTGTCTGTTTTAGAGAAGGTTGTACAGTTTGTCTGTTTTAGAGAAGGTTGTACAGTTTGTTTTAGAGAAGGTTGTACAGTTTGTCTGTTTTAGAGAAGGTTGTACAGTTTGTTTAAGAGAAGGTTGTACAGTTTGTTTGTTTTAGAGAAGGTTGTACAGTTTGTCTGTTTTAGAGAAGGTTGTACAGTTTGTCTGTTCTAGAGAAGGTTGTACAGTTTGTCTGTTTTAGAGAAGGTTGTACAGTTTGTTTTAGAGCAGGCTGTACAGTTTGTCTGTTTTAGAGAAGGTTGTACAGTTTGTCTGTTTTAGAGAAGGTTGTACAGTTTGTCTGTTTTAGAGAAGGTTGTACAGTTTGTCTGTTCTAGAGAAGGTTGTACAGTTTGTCTGTTTTAGAGAAGGTTGTACAGTTTGTTTGTTTTAGAGAAGGTTGTACAGTTTGTTTGTTTTAGAGAAGGTTGTACAGTTTGTCTGATTTAGAGAAGGCTGTACAGTTTGTCTGTTTTAGAGAAGGCTGTACAGTTTGTCTGATTTAGAGAAGGCTGTACAGTTTGTCTGATTTAGAGAAGGCTGTACAGTTTGTCTGTTTTAGACAAGGCTGTACAGTTTGTCTGATTTAGAGAAGGCTGTACAGTTTGTCTGATTTAGAGAAGGTTGTACAGTTTGTCTGATTTAGAGAAGGTTGTACAGTTTGTCTGTTTTAGAGGAGGCTGTACAGTTTGTCTGTTTTAGAGAAGGCTGTACAGTTTGTCTGTTTTAGAGAAGGTTATACAGTTTGTTTTAGAGGAGGCTGTACAGTTTGTCTGATTTAGAGGAGGCTGTACAGTTTGTCTGATTTAGAGGAGGCTGTACAGTTTGTCTGTTTTAGAGAAGGTTGTACAGTTTGTCTGTTTTAGAGAAGGTTGTACAGTTTGTCTGTTTTAGAGAAGGCTGTACAGTTTGTCTGTTTTAGAGAAGGTTGTACAGTTTGTCTGTTTTAGAGAAGGCTGTACAGTTTGTCTGATTTAGAGAAGGTTGTACAGTTTGTCTGATTTAGAGAAGGCTGTACAGTTTGTCTGTTTTAGAGAAGGCTGTACAGTTTGTCTGATTTAGAGAAGGCTGTACAGTTTGTCTGTTTTAGAGGAGGCTGTACAGTTTGTCTGTTTTAGAGAAGGCTGTACAGTTTGTCTGTTTTAGAGAAGGTTATACAGTTTGTTTTAGAGGAGGCTGTACAGTTTGTCTGTTTTAGAGAAGGTTGTACAGTTTGTTTAAGAGAAGGTTGTACAGTTTGTTTGTTTTAGAGAAGGTTGTACAGTTTGTCTGTTTTAGAGAAGGTTGTACAGTTTGTCTGTTCTAGAGAAGGTTGTACAGTTTGTCTGTTTTAGAGAAGGTTGTACAGTTTGTCTGTTTTAGAGAAGGTTGTACAGTTTGTCTGTTTTAGAGAAGGTTGTACAGTTTGTTTTAGAGAAGGTTGTACAGTTTGTCTGTTTTAGAGAAGGTTGTACAGTTTGTTTAAGAGAAGGTTGTACAGTTTGTTTGTTTTAGAGAAGGTTGTACAGTTTGTCTGTTTTAGAGAAGGTTGTACAGTTTGTCTGTTCTAGAGAAGGTTGTACAGTTTGTCTGTTTTAGAGAAGGTTGTACAGTTTGTTTTAGAGCAGGCTGTACAGTTTGTCTGTTTTAGAGAAGGTTGTACAGTTTGTCTGTTTTAGAGAAGGTTGTACAGTTTGTCTGTTTTAGAGAAGGTTGTACAGTTTGTCTGTTCTAGAGAAGGTTGTACAGTTTGTCTGTTTTAGAGAAGGTTGTACAGTTTGTTTGTTTTAGAGAAGGTTGTACAGTTTGTTTTAGAGAAGGTTGTACAGTTTGTTTTAGAGAAGGCTGTACAGTTTAACACATTAAACACACAGTAAACACACATGAAACACGCATTAAACACACATTAAACTCACATTCGACACACATTAAACACACAATAAACCCTCATTAAACACACACACATTAAGCACACAGTAAACATACAGTAACCACATATTTAAAACATAACAAACACACATTAAACACATAGTAAACACATATTAAACTCACATTAAACTTACATTTAACACACATTAAACACACAGCACACACACAGCAACCACACATTAACCCTATGGGCCTGAACGACGCATAGTGCGTCCAAATTCACACCTGTTCTTCTCTATTGAATTTCTCCACGACTGTGCGTCATAGCAAGAAGCCACGCATATCATGTAAAATAGCGGAATTGTAGCTTTCCGACAAGACCAAGCACTTGTCGGTAGTCCAATGTTTTCACAGCGAAAAAAAATGATAAAGTTACACTAAAATGATGTATAACAGAGCTTTCATACAGCTTTGCACACACATTACTCTTGGATGGATTACTCGCGAACGTAGGCTCGCACAGAAATGCCACGCATATCACATGAAAGCGCAGGAGCAGAGCTTTCCATTGATACCACACACATCATTGTGCTGTCATCCCATCATGCTATAAATGCAGATCAATTGTCTACAAAATAAAAAGCTGATGAATTTCTTTACAATCCATTATACAGATCTTGCTATCAGTCACTTCATATAGTGAGGAATATCGTATCTTACCACGTCTTAGGCTTGCGTGTGTTTCTCCCTGTCTATCCACATTTGTAGTCCGGCTTTCAAGATGCTAATATCTCCATATTGTCCAGTTGGCACTCCATCAAACTTTGTATGACAAGACCAGCCATTTCACCTTTGCGCACCCAGACAACTGTAGCCCAGTTATGCATGCATGACAGGGCCATAGTCACCATATTGTTACGACCGGCCTAGGGGAACCAGTACATAGCATGAAAGGATGCTCCCCTCTTTCCCCACTCCCAAGGACGACCAATGCCACACAGCTGCAGTCCAACAAAAGATAATTTATTTAACACTCACCAAGAAAGGTAGCAATAAGCTTCAGGGTGGGCGTGGCCCAAAACAACAAACAAAACAATCTACTCTCCAAAACTAACTTACCTACCCAAAAGTAAAGAAAATAAAAATACAGGTCACTCACCTGACTCCCTATAAATAAACAGGAGAAAAAAGATTAACAAAAAGGGCTACCCACTCCTACAGCTACCTGGACTGCTGGACTAATATCACAATTAACTTATTTTTAACACAGTACAACGAAGCATGGTGCAGTTGGGAGTAGGGCCAAGAGAAGAGGAAGAACAGCTCAAGAAGCGGCCATTTTATACCAGCTCCACCAATCTCCAACCACCAATCAGCAGCCAGCACCTGGAGAGAGAGAAACACACTAAGGGTGGCAGCACCGCCCTCAGGCAGGGAGGAACAACAGAACAACAGAACAGCAGAATCACAAATAAATGACCCAGGGTCATAACAATATACATTGAGGGGGACATTCCCCGCCCCCACCTCCAATGCCCAAAATGTTCCCCCAGTATATAACTGAAACTGAAAAACAACAACAAACTTTGTTTACTGCAAACAAAGTGGCAAATATTATCTTGGAGGACATCACTGCACTTGGTTGACTATTTTTATATGATCTTAGATGTAAATATTGCATGTTTCTTTCAGATAAAACACATTTTGGACTTGTGAATGAGTCAATGGAATTTCTTGCAATAATGAAAAAATACTGGCAATCATGTCCGCCTGGCACAAACCACATGTTTTGGACAGCTGTGAAGTGACAGAATGTCCCACCATCATGGTTCTTATATTGCCAGATTCCAGAGAGTCTCCCCTCTTCATATATGGCAGAATATGTCTTCTTCCAACTTGCTATGCTGAGATACATGTAAAAATGTAAGAATTTAGTCATGTGGATTTGTTTTTTTCGTTGATATAAAAATTAATATAAGATACAGGCACATAGAAGGACATGTAATGATGGCAAATCTGGTTAGCCCAGATTGTCCTGAAAAAAAACAAGATATAGCATGTGTATGTAGCCTGTATAATGACTGTGATATAAGCTTAGAAGTAAAGGCAGTAAAAATACCCCAAAAACGCCTAGGGCCCATAGGGTTGAACACACATTCAACACACAATAAACACATTACACACACATTAAATACACAGTAAACACATTAAACACACATTGAACACACAGTAAACATGGCTTAATAGAGATAGTCTCAAACACAAATCAGCTTCACTATAACTCGCAGACAGGGAGTTTTTCCTGATCAGCTGTGAGGGTCTTAAGGACAGAGGGATGTCGTATGCTGTAAAGTCCTGTGAGGCAAATTATGATTTGTGATATTGGGCTTTATAAGTAAAATTGATTGATTGATTGATTGAGGGAAATGGTTTCAGCTTGAGGTCTGTGTCACTGTGACGTGTAGTTACCTTTCTGGGGAGGTGCACATCAAGCTATGGCGTAGGCTCTGCATCGACGCAGAGACTATGGCGTAGGTACGATGTCAATTCAACGCAGAAGTATAAATTCCTCAGTAACTCTGGCCGTGTCCGTGATGTGGTGTGAACATTTTTCAGACTAAATTCATTCAGCAGCAGAAACACAGACAAGCTCAGAGACAAATGTTTGTCAGCGATTATGATGTCACTTCCTGTCTCCAGCTGTAGACACATAAGTGACATGATAAAATCAATGACCAAGCTAACCACTTCCTGTTTGTGTCTCTTCTTCTTCTCATCTCCTCATCCTCTCTGACTCTGTCCCTTCTGTCCTCCGATCTCTGTCCCTCTTACCTCTGTCCTTCTGTCCCCTCTGTCCCCTCTGTCCCTCTGTCCCCTTTGTTTCTTCAGGTGTAACGTCCAGGACTACATCTGGCACAAAGGCGCTCGCTGTGAGTCGGTTGTGACGGAGTTCCAGGTGATGTGTCTGGCAGTCGGCGCCTCGGCTCTGGTCGTCCTGCTGCTCTTCATGATCGTCGTCTGCTTTGCCAAGAAGCTCCACGTGCTGAAGACGGAAAACAAGAAGTTGCGTAAACGCAGGTGAGGCTCTGCTATGCAGCTGCTCGTCCTGTTCTCTGTGATCTGTAATGATTCAGTTTTATTTGACAGGCAGAGCTTTACCGTCACCGCCTGTCTGTGTCTGCGGCTGCCTGCGCACCGACCTGCTGCTGTTCACTGTGACAATCAGAGAAACAACCAACAGCTTTTAACACTCACCAATAACTGATCGATCCGTCTGAGACACAGTGAGTGGGGGACAGGTTCGTGTTAACAGGAAGTTATTAATGATCATGTGACCTGATGTCAGATCAACGAGGAGACTTGACCTCCAGGTTATTGTTAACAGGAAGTTATTAATGATCATGTGACCTGGTGTCAGATCAACGAGGAGACTCGACCTCCAGGTTCGTGTTAACAGGACGTTATTAATGATCATGTGACCTGGTGTCAGATCAACGAGGAGACTCGACCTCCAGGTTATTGTTAACAGGACGTTATTAATGATCATGTGACCTGGTGTCAGATCAACGAGGAGACTCGACCTCCAGGTTCGTGTTAACAGGACGTTATTAATGATCATGTGACCTGGTGTCAGATCAACGAGGAGACTCGACCTCCAGATTATTGTTAACAGGATGTTATTAATGATCATGTGACCTGGTGACAGATCAACGAGGAGACTCGACCTCCAGGTTCGTGTTAACAGGACGTTATTAATGATCATGTGACCTGGTGACAGATCAACGAGGAGACTCGACCTCCAGGTTCCTGTTAACAAGACGTTATTAATGATCATGTGACCTGGTGACAGATCAACGAGGAGACTCGACCTCCAGGTTCCTGTTTACAGGACGTTATTAATGATCATGTGACCTGGTGACAGATCAACGAGGAGACTCGACCTCCAGGTTCCTGTTTACAGGAAGTCATTTATGATCATGTGACCTGGTGTCAGGTTAACGAGGAGACTCGAACTCCAGGTTTGTCTTTACAGAAAGATGATGGCCAACATGTGTCCCACACAGCTCAGGAATTATTGATCATGACAAAATATTTTCAGGATAGACTGAGGAAGATGAATTTTAGTGTCTTCCTCAGGGACACAGGACAGAGACATATATCCCACACATCATTTAGTCAGATTCAGATTAGACTGAAAAATCAGTCTGAGGACTCGACGACCCATTTGGAAATAAAAGTTAAAACGACTTTCTGTTCGTCAACATCATCATGAATTTTAATTAATTTGAAATGAATTTTTTTTTGACTCAGATTATAATTGTGAAGATTAGATGATGGATGGATGGATAGACAATGGAGGGATGGATGGGTGGGTGGATGGTTTCCATGGTGATCTTGGTGAGGAGGATGATGATGGTGATGATGATGATGAAGATGATAATGTTGATGATGGTAATGGTGAGGATGATGATGAAGATGATGGTGATGATGAAGAAATGTGGTGCAATCAGTAGCAGCAGGGAGTAAGGGATGATGTCATTGGTGGATCCAGCCGAAAGTAGGGCAGGGGGGAAGGGGGGAGGTGGGAGGAGTTGACCTACATACAGCTGTTCGACCTGATAGAGACATCAAGTGGTCGACTCAGAGAGGAGCAGAGGAGAGGAGCAGAGGAGAGAAGGAGAGAAGGAAAGAGGAGAGCAGGAGAGATGGAGAGAGGAGAGAAGGAAAGAGGAGAGAAGGAAAAAGGAGAGGAGAGGAGAGAAGGAGAGAAGGAGAGAGGAGAGAAGGAAAGAGGAGAGAGGAGAGGACAGGAGAGAAGGAGAGGAGAGGGGAGAGAAGGAAAGAGGAGAGAAGAGAAGGAGAGAGGAGAGAAGGAGAGGAGAGAAGGAGAGAGGTGAGGGGAGGAGAGAAGGAGAAGAGAGAAATGAAAAAGGAGAGAAGAGGCCCGTTTCCACCGCAGGAACTTCAGGGTAATTTTACGGGGCCGGGGCCGCAGGAACCACCCCCGGAACTTTTACAGGGGCTAAACAAGTCCCTGCCTCGGAGTAGGTACTCAGAACAGCCCAGAGAAACTCCTGGCTGGGGCTTGGGGATTACTTGGTGCTGATTGGATATACTCAAGGCGGGATGTGACGTTTTGTAAATAACAACATGGTTATCGTAGATTAGCTGGGTTAACCGTTAGCTGTTAGCGGTGTCTGTAATGACTCCGGTCACGGTCCGTGAAAAAAATATTTTTTCCAGCGGATATCTTAGTTACAACATGATTGAACTAGCAAAGCAGTTTTGTGTTGCTATGTGTGGTATTTATTCAGTTTTGGGAAATCACGATGTCTAGAAAGCATCAGCTGACAGGGACAGCTAACAGCAGCAAAGCTAACATCAGGACGTCATCTGTTAAAAGCCTCCCGTTGTCAAATACAACATGAAACTACTCCAGTTAGCTCAATCATGTTGTAACTAAGACATCCACTGGAAAAAATATTTTTTTCACAGGCCGTGACCGGAGTTATTACAGACACCGCTAACTGCTAATGCCGTCCCTATGCCCCTATGTCGCCCTGGTCAAAATGGTCACGCAACGATTACGTCACGTCCAGAGCCCGTAACTTTACAGGAACCTTCCTCCTACTCCGCTCTCTCAGTGGAGACATGGCAGTTGAGAGGGCCGAGCGAGAGGACGTTCCTGTAGTAGTTCCTGCCCCCAAATAGTACCAGGAACTTCTTCAGTGGAAACGGGCCTAAAGAGAGATGTGTTCAAAGTTAATCTGGACTGTTGGGTTCAGGGTTAATCTGGACTGTTGTTTTCAGGTTAATCTGGACTGTTGTGTTCAGAGTTAATCTGGACTGATGTGTTCAGAGTTAATCTGGACTGTTGTGTTCAGAGTTAATCTGGACTGATGTGTTCAGAGTTAATCTGGATTGTTGTGTTCAGAGTTAATCTGGACTGTTGTGTTCAGAGTTAATCTGGATTGATGTGTTCAGAGTTAATCTGGATTGTTGTGTTCAGAGTTAATCTGGATTGATGTGTTCAGAGTTAATCTGGACTGATGTGTTCAGAGTTAATCTGAATTGTTGTGTTCAGAGTCAATCTGGATTGATGTGTTCAGGGTTAATCTGGACTGTTGTGTTCAAAGTTAATCTGGACTGTTGTGTTCAGAGTTAATCTGGATTGATGTGTTCAGGGTTAATCTGGACTGATGTGTTCAGAGTTAATCTGGATTGATGTGTTCAGGGTTAATCTGGACTGATGTGTTCAGAGTTAATCTGGACTGTTGTGTTCAGGGTTAATCTGGACTGATGTGTTCAGAGTCAATCTGGATTGATGTGTTCAGGGTTAATCTGGACTGTTGTGTTCAAAGTTCATCTGGACTGTTGTGTTCAGAGTTAATCTGGATTGATGTGTTCAGGGTTAATCTGGACTGATGTGTTCAGAGTTAATCTGAATTGATGTGTTCAGGGTTAATCTTGACTGTTGTGTTCAGAGTTAATCTGGATTGATGTGTTCAGGGTTAATCTGGATTGATGTGTTCAGAGTTAATCTGGATTGATGTGTTCAGGGTTAATCTGGATTGATGTGTTCAGAGTTAATCTGGATTGATGTGTTCAGAGTTAATCTGGATTGATGTGTTCAGAGTTAATCTGGACTGTTGTGTTCAGGGTTAATCTGGATTGATGTGTTCAGAGTTAATCTGGACTGTTGTGTTCAGGGTTAATCTGGATTGATGTGTTCAGAGTTAATCTGGACTGTTGTGTTCAGGGTTAATCTGGATTGATGTGTTCAGAGTTAATCTGGACTGTTGTGTTCAGGGTTAATCTGGATTGATGTGTTCAGAGTTAATCTG
>NC_135743.1:155000-265000 GCF_041903045.1 Epinephelus lanceolatus
ACCTATCTCTGCTTGTCTCTACCTGTCTCCGCCTGTTTCTACCTGTCTCTACCTGTCTCTACCTATCTCTACCTGTCTCTACCTGTCTCTGCCTGTCTCTGCCTGTCTCTACCTGTCTATGCCTGTCTCCGCCTGTTTCTGCCTGTCTTTACCTGTCTCTGCCTGTCTTTACCTGTCTCTGCCCGTCTCTACCTGTGTCTACCTGTCTCTACCTGTCTCTACCTGTCTCTCTCTACCTGTTTCTGCCGGTCTCTACCTGTCTCTGCCTGTCTCTACCTGTCTCTACCTGTCGATACCTGTCTCTGCGTGTCTCTACCTGTCTCTACCTATCTCTACCTGTCTCTCTCTACCTGTTTCTGCCGGTCTCTACCTGTCTCTGCTTGTCTCTACCTGTCTCTGCGTGTCTCTACCTGTCTCTGCCTGTTTCTGCCTGTCTTTACCTGTCTCTGCCTGTCTCTGCCTGTCTCTACCTGTGTCTACCTGTCTCTACCTGTTTCTGCCTGTCTCTACCTGTCTCTACCTGTCTCTACCTATCTCTGCCTGTCTCCACCTGTCTCCGCCTGTTTCTGCCTGTCTTTACCTGTCTCTGCCTGTCTCTACCTGTCTCTACCTATCTCTACCTGTCTCTACCTGTCTCTACCTGTTTCTGCCTGTCTCTACCTGTCTCTGCCTGTCTCTCTCTATTTGTCTCTACCTGTCTCTGCCTGTCTCTACCTGTCTCTACCTATCTTTACCTATCTCTGCTTGTCTCTACCTGTCTCCGCCTGTTTCTACCTGTTTCTGCCTGTCTCTACCTATCTCTGCTTGTCTCTGCCTGTCTCTACCTGTCTCCGCCTGTTTCTACCTGACTCTACCTGTCTCTACCTATCTCTGCTTATCTCTACCTGTCTCCGCCTGTTTCTACCTGTCTCTGCCTGTTTCTACCTGTCTCCGCCTGTCTCTATCTGTCTCTACCTGTATCCGCCTGTCTCTGCCTGTCTCTGCTTGTCTCTACCTGTCTCCGCCTGTTTCTACCTGTCTCTACCAGTCTCTACCTGTCTCTACCTATCTCTGCTTGTCTCTACCTGTCTCCGCCTGTTTCTACCTGTCTCTGCCTGTCTCTGCCTGTCTCCGCCTGTCTCTATCTGTCTCCACCTGTCTCTGCCTGTCTCTACCTGTCTCCGCCTGTCTCTACCTGTCTCTACCTGTCTCCGCCTGTTTCTGCTTGTCTCTACATGTCTCTACCTGTCTCTGTCTGTCTCTGCTTGTCTCTACCTGTCTCTACCTGTCTCTCTCTGAGGACACCTTTATAACCCTCTGCCCGTCCCCCTCCCCTCAGAAAACCATGAGCAGATACACCTGGGAGTGTAAGACCAAAGAGGAGTCCGACTGTGAGGTAAGACCTGATCCCAGAGTCCTGCCCCCCTTCTCTCATTGTTACTGTGGCCCTGTCAATCATCTTCTCTGAACCAATCTGAGCCCTAAACCCCTCCTTAAATACCACGCCCACTACTACGCCCGCCCCCTTAAATCAGAACAGAAACATGACATCCTCATCAGAGACAGGTCCACACATGTTGCGTCCCTTGTTAGACTTGAGTAACGTTTCTCAGTGGACTGAATTAGTTGAATGAGGTCTTTCTGTGAGATGTTCACTGACCTCTGACCTCAGTGTCCATTAAGACAACGACGCTCAGCAGAGTGAAATCTGAGCGTCAGTCAGAGACAGACACAGAGTTCAGGTCTTTTCACACCAGGGACCAAACAAAGTCTCTCAGAAACGACGTGAAGCTGAAGTGTCCTCAGTGTCCTCAGTGTCTCCTCTGCTGTGGACGCTGAATCAGCTCAGACAGACAGATGGACACAGAGTCCACTTGACCAGAGTCCCCCTGACCAGAGTCCACCTGACGAGTATCCATCTGACCAGAGTCCCCCTGACCAGAGTCCACCTGACCAGAGTCAAACTGACCAGAGTCCACCTGACCAGAGTCCCCCTGACCACTGTCCACCTGACCAGTGTCCACTCAACCAGAGTCCCCCTGACCAGAGTCCACTCAACTAGAGTCCACCTGACCAGAGTCCACCTGACCACTGTCCACCTGACCAGTGTCCACTCAACCAGAGTCCCCCTGACCAGAGTCCACTCAACTAGAGTCCACCTGACCAGAGTCCACCTGACCAAAGTCCACTCAACCAGAGTCCCCCTGACCAGCGTCCACCTGACCACAGTCCACTTGACCAGAGTCCCCCTTACCAGTGTCCACCTGACCAGTGTCCACCTGACCAGACTCCCCCTGACTAGTGTCCACCTGACCAGAGTCAAACTGTCCAGAGTCCACCTGACCAGACTCCCCCTGACTAGTGTCCACCTGACCAGAGTCAAACTGCCACTCGACCAGAGTCCCCCTGACCACAGTCCACTCGACCAGAGTCCCCCTGACCAGTGTCCTATGAGTGACATGAGTGTCCACCTCACCAGTGTACATTTAAAAATCACATACATGTGGAAACGTTCATACTATCCTTAACACGAAGAGAACCCAAACACTGAGACCGTCAGGGTCAGGACCCAGGCTGCAATCAATCACTCTATGACATCACAGTGACATCACACAGGCCCATAATATGACAGACCCATAATATGACAGTTTTTCTTCAGTGAACACACACACAGTTTTTCGTCAGTGAACACAACACACTCTACACAGAGCAGGTCAGTGAACACAACACACCGTACAAAGAGCAGGTTCCGAAAATCCTCAAAAACATCATCATCATGATGAAGATCTGCTCTGATCCCTCCAGAAGGTGTCGGCATGAAACATGACATGAAACAACACCACATGAAACAAGATGACATGAAACAAGATGACATAAAACAACATGATATGAAACAACATGACATGAAACAACATGACATGAAACAACATAACACGAAACAACATGACATGGAACAACACCACATGAAACAACATGACATGAAACAACATGATATGAAACAACACCACATTAAACAACACCACATGAAACAACACCACATTAAACAACATGACATGAAACAACACCACATGAAACAACATGACATGAAACAACACCACATGAAACAACATGACATGGAACAACACCACATGAAACAACATGACATGAAACAACATGATATGAAACAACACCACATTAAACAACACCACATGAAACAACACCACATTAAACAACATGACATGAAACAACACCACATGAAACAACATGACATGAAACAACATGACATGGAACAACATGACATGAAACAACATGACATGAAACAACATGACATGAAACAACATGACATGGAACAACACCACATGAAACAACATGACATGAAACAACATGACATGGAACAACACCACATGAAACAACATGACATGAAACAACATGATATGAAACAACACCACATGAAACAACATGACATGAAACAACATGGCATGGAACAACACCACATGAAACAACATGACATGAAACAACATGATATGAAACAACACCACATGAAACAACATGACATGAAACAACATGGCATGGAACAACACCACATGAAACAACATGACATGAAACAACATGATATGAAACAACACCACATGAAACAACATGACATTAAACAACACCACATGAAACAACATGACATGGAAAACACCACATGATACAACATGATATGAAACAACATGATATGAAACAACACCACATGAAACAACACCACATGAAACAACATGACATGGAACAACACCACATGAAACAACATGACATGAAACAACATGATATGAAACAACACCACATGAAACAACATGACATGAAACAACATGGCATGGAACAACACCACATGAAACAACATGACATGAAACAACATGATATGAAACAACACCACATGAAACAACATGACATGGAACAACACCACATGAAACAACATGACATGAAACAACATGATATGAAACAACACCACATGAAACAACATGACATGAAACAACATGATATGAAACAACATGACATGAAACAACATGATATGAAACAACATGACATGAAACAACATGATATGAAACAACATGACATGAAACAACATGATATGAAACAACACCACATGAAACAACATGATATGAAACAACACCACATGAAACAACATGACATGGAAAACACCTCATGATACAACATGATATGAAACAACACCACATGAAACAACATGACATGAAACAACACCACATGAAACAACATGACATGAAACAACATGGCATGGAACAACACCACATGAAACAACATGATATGAAACAGCACCACATGAAACAACATGACATCAAACAACACCACATGAAACAACACTACACTAAAGGAAACAACATGGTATGAAACAACATGGCATGAAACAACATGATATGACACAACACCACATGAAACAACATGACATGAAACAACACCACATGAAACAACACTACACTAAAGGAAACAACATGACATGAAACAACATGACATGGAACAACACCACATGAAACAACATGACATGAAACAACACCACATGAAACAACATGACATGAAACAACATGATATGACACAACACCACATGAAACAACATGACATGAAACAACACCACATGAAACTACACTAAAGGAAACAACATGACATGAAACAACATGACATGGAACAACACCACATGAAACAACATGACATGAAACAACACCACATGAAACAACATGACATGAAACAACATGGCATGGAACAACACCACATGAAACAACATGACATGAAACAACATGATATGAAACAACACCACATTAAACAACACCATATGAAACAACACCACATGAAACAACATGACATGGAAAACACCACATGAAACAACATGACATCAAACAACACCACATGAAACAACATGACATCAAACAACATGGCATGGAACAACACCACATGAAACAACATGATATGAAACAACACCACATGAAACAACATGACATCAAACAACACCACATGAAACAACATGACATCAAACAACATGGCATGGAACAACATGACATGGAACAACACCACATGAAACAACATGACATGAAACAACACCACATGAAACAACACTACACTAAAGGAAACAACATGGTATGAAACAACATGACATGAAACAACATGACATGGAACAACACCAAATGAAACAACACCACATGAAACAACATGACATGAAACAACACCATATGAAACAACATGACATGGAACAACACCACATGAAATAACACTAAATGAAACCTCATGATATGAAACAACACCACATGAAACAACATGACATGAAACAACATGATATGAAACAACACCACATGAAACAACATGATATGAAACAACATGACATGAAACAACACGACATGAAACAACATGACATGAAACAACATGATATCAAACAACATGACATGAAACAACATGACATGGAACAACACCAAATGAAACAACATGACATGGAACAACACCACATGAAACAACACCAAATGAAACAACATGACATGGAACAACATGACATCAAACAACACCACATGAAATAACATGACATGAAACAACACGATATGAAACAACACCACATGAAACAACACCACATGAAACAACATGACATGAAACAACACCACATGAAATAACACTAAATGAAACAACATGATATGAAACAACATGACATGAAACAACATGACATGAAACAACACCACATGAAACAACATGACATGAAACAACACCACATGAAACAACATGACATGAAACAACACCACATGAAACAACATGATATGAAACAACACCACATGAAACAACACCACATGAAACAACTCTGACATGTCGACTCTGATTGTTTAACATGAAAATTGTTGGCGCTGACGTCGATCGATAAACACCTGAGAGACAAAGTTAGGATCTGTCCATGTGCCTCCTTCACCATCATCATCATCATCGGAGCCCTGTTTATCTCTGTTCCTATTCCCCAAAACATGACACCTGCTCTAAAGCTCTCGTTACTCTGTGCCCCCTCCACGCCCCCGCCCCCCCTCCTCCAATACACACCAATGAAATCCAACAAATCCAAAACATTTTCCAGTTTCACGCTGACGGGCGGACAGAGGGCCCCTACCCCGTCACCATGGAAGTGACGTATCCACATGTCCTGCCGGAGGTTACTATCTAACCAGCAGCCGTGCAGCCGGTAAATGTTCTCACTGTTCAAATATCCTGTCAGGGCGGAGCCTCAGGGTGTGTGTGTGTGTGTGTGTGTGTGTGATGAAGAGGAGCGTCAGGGTCGATGATGTCACGCAGAATTAATGGGGATAAGAGGCTGGAAACAGAGTTAAAATGGACTCCAGGATCGATGTGTCCCTCTGACCTTAATCAAATCCAGATAAATTAAATGAAGCTCTTAAAACACGTTGTTGTTTTTGCCCGCAGCGATAGTTCGGGTCTGTGTGTGACGGTGGTACCTGAATGTATCATCAGACAGGCTTCACTCTTAATTTGTCTCTGTGTGTCTGTTTGGGACAAAACCAGTGAGGAGGTGAAGCAGGAAGAGACGGGGCGATCTGCATGAGCGACCATCACAGGAAGTGAAAGGGGGGGGGGGGGGGGGGGGGGGGTGTCCTGCATGTGGATGTGCATGTGCTTCCTGGTTTGCCTGAGGGGTGGGAGGGTGGGGGGGGTTGCCCATGCAGCTCACCTGTCCATCTCCTCAACCAAACATGACATCCAGCCAAGCATGAAGATGATGATGATGATGAAGAGTAAACTGACCTGAACTAAAATCATGGTTCAGTTTTAATATTTGATGTTTCTGTTTGTTAAGAACGTCAGTGTTTCCTTTACTACTAATCTGATGTGTCATCACTGCTGAGTGTGTCCCCTCTTTTCTCTTCTACACTCTGAAGATCTGCGATCTGAATCTGCTCTGTCACATCTGCAGATTTTTTTATACATCGTTATAAAGTTACAGCATTAAAGACATTTTGATTTGTCACCAGTATTAATAATAACATTGATGTGTCAAAGTGTCCCTGTAAATCATGACAGTCAGTGTGTTTCCATGACGACAGAGAAAACAGATTTATTTAAAATCCATGTAAACATGTTAGTGTGAGTGCATTGGTCCTAAAGTGAATTTGTCACAGTGGGACTAAAGGCTCAATTATGCTCCCTTTACGTACGAAAATGTATACGTCCGTTTCAAACGATGTTACCGTCACTGCCCACATACTTCCATGCGCCCTTTACGTTGGCATGGATGTTAACCAATATATCCACCAGGAGGCAGCCCAGCGTCAAAAGTTTACGACAACAACAAACTCACAAACAAACATGGCGACTGCTGTGGAGATATTGATAATGTACCTCTTGCATAAAAGACAAAAACAGAGGCAGCGTTGTAGGACGCGGTGGTCGGTGAAGCTGTTAAATACATCGCGACTGGAGGATGGAGAATTTTTTTCTCTAGTACTGCCGATGAGAGAAATTGAATTGTTATTTCTTCTTCGTGTCTCACTAGAGCTACGTATCAGGCAGTGACAGCAACACTGCCCCCACGGTTTCCGATGGTACTGCTCCGTTTGGCCCGTATCCGTAAACTTTATGGAAACGTGCAGAAATACGGACGAAATGAATGCAGAGCACGGACAGAAGGCTCCGTCCGTATCCGGATCCGTATTTAACGTTGAGCATAAATGGGCCTTAACACACCCAGATCATGTGACTCCTGCATGTATACAGTCAATCAGACCCAAACTGGCCGAGGCGCTCTGAGCATGCTCCACAGTTTCCGCCCCGGGCTTTGACCCGGAAGTCCAATAGCATTAAATGTGTAAGAGAAGAAGAAGCTGGTAACAACATGGAGAAATCTACATCCAGAGCTGTGACTTTTTGGACGGACCAAATGTACAGAGCTGTAAAGTTGTCCACCATGGTACCAGTTAGCTGCTAGCTAACCGTAGCTAACTTGTTTGTCCATTGTTTGGTCTGTGACGTAATAGGTCAACAGGAAAAAGGTCCAATACTAACAAGCTGAAAGGGGGCATATCTCCACCTATCGTAGAGGAGTCGCACATATTTGGCTCAATAAATGGATTCCCCTCCCGTGCTTGTATACTGGGACAAGGACAGTAGGCCAGTTAAACGTCCTCATCCAGCTGGAACATGGAGACGTCCTGAGTCAGCACAAAAGTGTGTTCCTTTATCTCGGCTGGGTTTGTCACTCAGCTCCAGTTTTAAGAGTCAGTGTTCAGAAATGAATGGAAACCAGCAGGAAGAATAGATCCTCAGATGTGAAACTGTCGAGTAGCTTCAGAAAACAAACGTAGAGATTTGTGGTTAAGGAGCTGAAACTAAGGCAGTTCTTTAAAGCACGAAAATCTGTTGGAGTGCATGAAACCAAAGATCTGAGTTCATCTTTGTTTCCATCATCAGACAGGAACATCCATCCATCTCCATTGGACGAGTCTTCATCAGCAGACTTTGATGATCTCATGTTTTTAACATTGGCTTTTTCAACAACATCTGCACAAGCAAACATGACAATATGTTTGTGAACACAGGTTAAAGGTAAGTAACAGACTTCTGCATTAATGACAGACGTCTTCAGCTGGAGTTAGGCAGGTGGTGCAGACTCGTCCAGGGTGGTGCAGACTTGTCCAGGGTGGATGTGACGTTCTGTTTGTTTGTTTTTTCCTTTAACAAAGATGAACTCAGTCTGAAGTCACTCTGAATCTGACAAAGAGTTGTAAAGTAAATGTTTCCAGCAATCGGCAGCTTCTGAACATGAAAGTGTTGTTGTGTTCTAACTGTACTTTCTGCCCCTACCCCTCCTCCTTTACCTCCACCTCCTCCACCCTCCCTGGGTAGGATGATCCTAATTCCCAGAACAAGCTGGAGGACCCGGTGAAGGCCCCGCCCAAGGAGGACGACTCCCTGAACATCCACAACTCTCTGACCCCCAAACACGAGAACCACAAGGTGCTGGGCGAGGAGAATTCGTCGGAGGTAAACTCACTGCAGAACAACATGATGTGAAAACAAAACAAAAACAACTCCAGCAACCCCAAAACCACCAGGTGCGCCGGCAGCGGGAGCCCCCAAACCCCTCCCCGCTGTCCGTCTGTCTGGCCGCTGCCGAGCGCGCCTGACCGGTTACCAACCAACCAACCAGCCTGCCTGCCAACGTACCAGCCAACCAACCCAGTCTGCAACCGTCTCCGACACGGCAACACTGCCACCGAGCGGCCCTGGCCGCTGCCAAAAACCTACAGCGTCTCCACCGCCACCGCCGCCAACGCCCCTGCTGAGAGTTAACCCCCCCACCCCTCCCCCACCAGCCTCACCCTGCTGCCGCCATGCAACCCCCCGATCTAGTCACGCCCCTGTTTTGCAGCCCCGCCCCCTCGTTGCTGTCACTCTACTCTCCCTGATCTCGTACCTGCACACACACACACACACACACACACACACACACACACACACAAAGTGAGAACATGAACACACTTTTTTGTGAACACACAACAACACGTGCTCACTCCCAACTCGTTGGCGCTTCGTCACTGGACTGTCACGTGTTCATGTGACACTCTCCTCCTGCGTCTTGACGCCATGACAGTTCACGTCTGTCCTTTCAAAATAAATTTCTCTTTTCACAAAAAGTGCTCGTGAGATACAGACAGGTTTTTTCAAAATAAACTGACACCATCAGTGAAACACCTCGTATCACCAGTAAAATAACATCTTGGTTTGGCTCTACATTCAGACAGGAAGTGAACGGCTTTTCTCATCAGTGTCTTACACAGGAATCAGTGACGAAGCGTCTGTGTCTGACCACACACACACACACACACACACACACACACACACACGTGGCCCCTCCCCCTACCTGCATCGGTGTATTTTGTAAAAAGAAAAAAATCCCTCAGAATTTAAAATGTCATGTAAAAAAAAAAAGCTTGTGAGAGGTTCGATGTTTGTCTGATTAATAAAGTGAGTGTGTTTAAATATTGATCGACTCTAAACAAACACCACATGTCTTTGCTTTCATTGATGTGATTTCTAATCCTTTGATGTACTTGTTTATGGGATTTTTTTTTTGTACTTTTTTGGGACTTCGAACAGAATAAACAAACAAACAAACAAGATTCAGACAGTTGTTGAAATAAAACTTTTTAACATGACCAACCGTCCTTTGTGTTCCTCCTTTATCCCTCTGAACTCCTACACTCTCTGCATGGCTTTGAAAACAGCATCTTACACCTCATTACTGCACCTCCCCAATCACACACACACACAAATACAGATGAACTTTGACACCAGTTGATTAAAGCCTCAGGGCTCTAGTTTCCCGGCGCAGCACAGGGTGGAGCAGGGTGGCGAACCCCCGCACAGAGTTAGTTTTGAGCAGCGCAACCCGAGGCGCGCTGAGTTTGGTAGTTTGGCAGACCGAGGTGCGCTGAGATGGGTGTGGCGGCGCAGCAGGGGGAGGTGTCGACAGATCCAGCTTGGCGCAGTGACAGTTTCGTGCCAAAAGGCTTCGCCGAAGGTGCGCTAAAAGCTCGCCAGCTAAAACCAGGTCTACTGTCAGCGCAGGCGGAGCGCAGCCGGTGTAAGCCAAAGTTTGGCTGACCGGCGGACAGTGCGCACACGTCACCAAAACCTCACAGGCAGGTTTCCAGAATATCAGGCACATTAACGATGCAATAAATACCCAAAAACCACTATTCAATGCAACTATCTGCAATCAGCACGTGAATGTATCTCTATATCGACTGTCCCGTCACATCTGATGTCAGATCAAAGGGGATTAATAACATTTGGCACGTTTGGCACGTTTGGCACACGTAATGGAAACCCAACCTGATTTGATTAACACAGCTGCAACCTAATGAGTTCACATCCCTCTCAGCCAACCACAAACAGCCACAGCATCAGATAGGGAGTATATATTCAGCATCTGTCATCTTAGAAAAGTCAAAAGAAAAGAAACAGAGTGAGACTGCGAGAGAGAAAGAGAGAGCGCGCGCACGAGAGAAACGCATCATTGATTTACAGTTGTGGTGACCTTCTCCCAGGCTACCTTTGCATCATCAGCCCGTGGAGGTCTGCTCGCAGTTCCGTATATTCGGACACTGCGAGCTTGGACCTCCCGGACCAAAACATCAGTTTCCTCCTGGGAGAAATTTGGCCGTCTGATGCTGCTGCTCTCTTCCGCCATGGCGAATTGAGCAAACTCTCATTACGCCTTCACACGGCGCATTTATGGGCGAGGAGAGGGGCTCATTTGATTGGTGTGATGTGTGTAAAACCCACTCCACGCCTTCTCCGTCCTCCCTCTTTCCAACTTGTGCCGGTAGGAGGGACGGAGATGGGAAAGAGGAGTAGCTGCGCCAGGGCGCACAGTGTGCCAAACTTACAAAATCTGCCTGGCCACACCCAGTTGGCGAAGCGCAGGTGCGCTGCGCTGGGTAAGTGACGGTGGCCTCGTAGGACAAAAAGTCTTGCACAGACAGCAAAGTATTTCGAGTTATTCAGGAGTATCTAGCGACGAGGTGAATATTTATTTAGGAATCTAAACCATGTTACGATATGTTATAGCTTACCAGTGAGATATAGGTTATCTGTGAGATATGTGTTAGGACTCTTTTATCTCTGTTATAACTGTTTTGGTAACACGAGCATTAGCACAGTAATGCTAAAATAACATGTTTTATGTGATAGTCACGGGACAGTGCGGCAAATATAGGTTGGTACGATTATAATATATGCATTTCCAGAGTGTTCTTCCACAGGACACAAGGAGAGGAGGAGGAGGGAGAGGGAGACGGAGAGGAGGAAGACCAGGGAGAGGAAGGGGCGAGGGGGTAGAGGTGGTGCAGGAATGGCCAGGCGAAGAGGTGTGTCTCGGCTACTCAGAGGAAAGAGGAGGAGGAGAGGGCGGCAGCCTTCGCAGCAGTGCGAGAGGAATCAGCAGATTAGGCTGTAGGCTAGGCTAACCATTTAGCTGTAGCTCTGGGATAATGTTAGCCAAGCCTAGGATAATGTTAGCACATAAACGTAGCCGTCACTGGAACTTAGACGAGAGGGAAAAGTAGTTGCAAACATGAAGCCAAAATGATTTTAAATTATCAGATTGAATTACCTGTCTAGCAGAAAGCAGGCAACCTCCGCATCCCTTGTGAAATCCTTCTCCTTCAGGAGTTCTTTCCACCTGGAATAGGCAGCGCCAATATTCACTCGCGTTTTGTCCCATCCTCGCTTATCTGATCTTTTTCTTTTATTTGGTGGCGTGGTTTCCCTCTTACGGGGCAAAACATATGTGTGGTCCTCCAGTTAAAGTGCGACAGAATCATAAAAGTACAAAGCAGGTTCACGCAAAAGCGCCCCGGATTGAGGTTCACCTTAACCGTCTCCAGTGACAGCAAGTTCTAGGTAAACGCGAACAGCGAAGTGCATATATCCCTTTCGGCCACTGTATTCAAATATGGCGACGCAAGAGGGCAGCCTCCAGCATGCCTGTGTATATATAAAGAAATCATTCTAAGCCTTCCATTTGTATGTGAACTGTATTATTTTAGTAAATATATATTTATGAAAGCAATAGTTGATATTTGCTAATAAACAACCATGTAAATTACACATTGTAACTTTAAAGTTAATAAAATTAAAGGTAAATAAATGAAACTCTAAAAAGATTTTGAGCTTTGAATTAACTGAATCTGAGTCTGATGAGGACCAGAGACCCTGAACACAGCATCACCTTTAACATTCCAGAGACCCTGAACGCAGCAACACCTTTAATGGACCAGAGGTGGGGGTTGTTGAAGACGTAGAAGGAGAGTATCAGAACCAACATGTCAGATAAATAGTTAAACTGTCAGGAACCAGAACATCTAGAGATTTAACACTAAATGCTAAGATGAACAGAAAGTCTGTGAAGATATGCTCTGGCTTAGGGTTAGGGTAACCCTTCCAATGTTCTGTCCTGGGTCTGTCCTCCCCGTGTAAGCGTCAGTTTCCTCCAGGTGCTCCAACATGTTCTCCCCGTGTCAGCGTGGGTTTCCTCCGGGTGCTCTGACATGTTCTCCCCATGTTAGTGTGGGTTTCCTCCAGGTGTTCTGACATGTTCTTCCTGTGTCAGTGTGGGTTTCCTCCAGGTGCTCCGACATGTTCTCCCCGTGTCAGCGTGGGTTTCCTCCAGGTGCTCCGACATGTTCTCCCCATGTCAGCGTGGGTTTCCTTCAGGTGCTCTGACATGTTCTACCCATGTCAGTGTCAGTTTTCTCCAGGTGCTCCCACATGTTCTCCCCATGTTAGTGTGGGTTTCCTCCAGGTGTTCTGACATGTTCTCCCTGTGTCAGTGTGGGTTTCCTCCAGGTGCTCTGACATGTTCTCCCCATGTTAGTGTGGGTTTCCTCCAGGTGTTCTGACATGTTCTTCCTGTGTCAGTGTGGGTTTCCTCCAGGTGCTCCCACATGTTCTCCCCGTGTCAGCGTGGGTTTCCTCCAGGTGCTCCGACATGTTCTCCCTGTGTCAGTGTGGGTTTCCTCCAGGTGCTCCCACATGTTCTCCCCATGTTAGTGTGGGTTTCCTCCAGGTACTCTGACATGTTCTCCCTGTGTCAGTGTGGGTTTCCTCCAGGTGCTCTGACATGTTCTCCCTGTGTCAGTGTGGGTTTCCTCCAGGTGCTCTGGCATGTTCTCCCTGTGTCAGCATGGGTTTCCTCCAGGTGCTCTGACATGTTCTCCCCATGTCAGCATGGGTTTACTCCAGGTGTTCTGACATGTTCTCCCTGTGTCAGTGTGGGTTTCCTCCAGGTGCTCCGACATGTTCTCCCTGTGTCAGCATGGGTTTCCTTCAGGTGCTCTGACATGTTCTACCCGTGTCAGTGTGGGTTTCCTCCAGGTGCTCCCACATGTTCTCCCTGTGTCAGCATGGGTTTCCTCCAGGTGCTCTGACATGTTCTCCCCATGTCAGCATGGGTTTACTCCAGGTGTTCTGACATGTTCTCCCTGTGTCAGTATGGGTTTCCTCCAGGTGCTCCGACATGTTCTCCCTGTGTCAGCGTGGGTTTCCTTCAGGTGCTCTGACATGTTCTACCTGTGTCAGTGTGGGTTTCCTCCAGGTGCTCCCACATGTTCTCCCCATGTTAGTGTGGGTTTCCTCCAGGTGCTCTGACATGTTCTCCCTGTGTCAGTGTGGGTTTCCTCCAGGTGCTCCCACATGTTCTCCCTGTGTCAGTGTGGGTTTCCTCCAGGTGCTCCGACATGTTCTCCCCATGTTAGTGTGGGTTTCCTCCAGGTGCTCTGACATGTTCTTCCTGTCTCAGTGTGGGTTTCCTCCAGGTGCTCCCACATGTTCTCCCCATGTTAGTGTGGGTTTCCTCCAGGTGTTCTGACATGTTCTTCCTGTGTCAGTGTGGGTTTCCTCCAGGTGCTCCGACATGTTCTCCCCATGTTAGTGTGGGTTTCCTCCAGGTACTCTGACATGTTCTCCCTGTGTCAGCGTGGGTTTCCTTCAGGTGCTCTGACATGTTCTACCCGTGTCAGTGTGGGTTTCCTCCAGGTGCTCCGACATGTTCTCCCCGTGTCAGCGTGGGTTTCCTCCAGGTGCTCCCACATGTTCTCCCCATGTCAGCGTGGGTTTCCTTCAGGTGCTCTGACATGTTCTACCCGTGTCAGTGTCAGTTTCCTCCAGGTGCTCCCACATGTTCTCCCCATGTTAGTGTGGGTTTCCTCCAGGTGTTCTGACATGTTCTTCCTGTGTCAATGTGGGTTTCCTCCAGGTGCTCCCACATGTTCTCCCTGTGTCAGTGTGGGTTTCCTCCAGGTGCTCCGACATGTTCTCCCCATGTTAGTGTGGGTTTCCTCCAGGTGCTCTGACATGTTCTTCCTGTGTCAGTGTGGGTTTCCTCCAGGTGCTCCCACATGTTCTCCCCATGTTAGTGTGGGTTTCCTCCAGGTACTCTGACATGTTCTCCCCATGTCAGCATGGGTTTACTCCAGGTGTTCTGACATGTTCTCCCTGTGTCAGTGTGGGTTTCCTCCAGGTGCTCCGACATGTTCTCCCTGTGTCAGCGTGGGTTTCCTTCAGGTGCTCTGACATGTTCTACCCGTGTCAGCGTGGGTTTCCTCCAGGTGCTCTGACATGTTCTCCCTGTGTCAGTGTGGGTTTCCTCCAGGTGCTCCGACATGTTCTCCCCATGTTAGTGTGGGTTTCCTCCAGGTGTTCTGACATGTTCTTCCTGTGTCACTGTGGGTTTCCTCCAGGTGCTCCCACATGTTCTCCCCATGTCAGCGTGGGTTTCCTTCAGGTGCTCTGACATGTTCTACCCGTGTCAGTGTCAGTTTCCTCCAGGTGCTCCCACATGTTCTCCCCATGTTAGTGTGGGTTTCCTCCAGGTGTTCTGACATGTTCTTCCTGTGTCAGTGTGGGTTTCCTCCAGGTGCTCCATGTCCCATGTCCCATGGCTCCATGTCTCCCATGTTCTCCCCATGTCAGTGTGGGTTTCCTCCAGGTGTTCTGACATGTTCTTCCTGTGTCAGTGTGGGTTTCCTCCAGGTGCTCCCACATGTTCTCCCCGTGTCAGCATGGGTTTCCTCCAGGTACTCTGACATGTTCTCCCTGTGTCAGCGTGGGTTTCCTCCAGGTGCTCTAACGTGTTCTCCCTGTGTCAGTGTGGGTTTCCTCCAGGTGCTCCGACATGTTCTCCCTGTGTCAGTGTGGGTTTCCTCCGGGTGCTCTGACATGTTCTCCCTGTGTCAGCGTGGGTTTCCTCCAGGTGCTCCGACATGTTCTCCCTGTGTCAGTGTGGGTTTCCTCCGGGTGCTCTGACATGTTCTCCCTGTGTCAGCGTGGGTTTCCTCCAGGTGCTCTGACATGTTCTCCCCATGTCAGCATGGGTTTACTCCAGGTGTTCTGACATGTTCTCCCTGTGTCAGTGTGGGTTTCCTCCAGGTGCTCCAACATGTTCTCCCTGTGTCAGCGTGGGTTTCCTTCAGGTGCTCTGACATGTTCTACCCGTGTCAGTGTGGGTTTCCTCCAGGTGCTCCCACATGTTCTCCCCATGTTAGTGTGGGTTTCCTCCAGGTGCTCTGACATGTTCTCCCTGTGTCAGTGTGGGTTTCCTCCAGGTGCTCCGACATGTTCTCCCCATGTTAGTGTGGGTTTCCTCCAGGTGTTCTGACATGTTCTTCCTGTGTCACTGTGGGTTTCCTCCAGGTGCTCCGACATGTTCTCCCCGTGTCAGCGTGGGTTTCCTTCAGGTGCTCTGACATGTTCTACCCGTGTCAGTGTCAGTTTCCTCCAGGTGCTCCAACATGTTCTCCCCATGTTAGTGTGGGTTTCCTCCAGGTGTTCTGACATGTTCTTCCTGTGTCAGTGTGGGTTTCCTCCAGGTGCTCCGACATGTTCTCTCCATGTTAGTGTGGGTTTCCTCCAGGTGTTCTGACATGTTCTTCCTGTGTCAGTGTGGGTTTCCTCCAGGTACTCCCACATGTTCTCCCCATGTTAGTGTGGGTTTCCTCCAGGTGCTCTGACATGTTCTCCCTGTGTCAGTGTGGGTTTCCTCCAGGTGCTCCCACATGTTCTCCCCGTGTCAGCATGGGTTTCCTCCAGGTACTCCAACATGTTCTCCCTGTGTCAGCGTGGGTTTCCTCCAGGTGCTCTAACGTGTTCTCCCCATGTTAGTGTGGGTTTCCTCCAGGTGTTCTGACATGTTCTTCCTGTGTCAGTGTGGGTTTCCTCCAGGTGTTCTGACATGTTCTTCCTGTGTCAGTGTGGGTTTCCTCCAGGTACTCTGACATGTTCTCCCCATGTTAGTGTGGGTTTCCTCCAGGTGCTCTGACATTTTCTCCCTGTGTCAGCGTGGGTTTCCTCCAGGTGCTCCCACATGTTCTCCCCGTGTCAGCATGGGTTTCCTTCAGGTACTCTGACATGTTCTCCCTGTGTCAGCGTGGGTTTCCTCCAGGTGCTCTAACGTGTTCTCCCCATGTTAGTGTGGGTTTCCTCCAGGTGCTCTGACATGTTCTCCCCATGTTAGTGTGGGTTTCCTCCAGGTGCTCTGACATGTTCTCCCCATGTCAGCATGGGTTTACTCCAGGTGTTCTGACATGTTCTCCCTGTGTCAGTGTGGGTTTCCTCCAGGTACTCTGACATGTTCTCCCTGTGTCAGCGTGGGTTTCCTCCAGGTGCTCCGACATGTTCTCCCTGTGTCAGTGTGGGTTTCCTCCAGGTACTCTGACATGTTCTCCCTGTGTCAGCGTGGGTTTCCTCCAGGTGCTCTGACATGTTCTCCCTGTGTCAGCGTGGGTTTCCTCCAGGTGCTCTAACGTGTTCTCCCCATGTTAATGTGGGTTTCCTCCAGGTGCTCCGACATGTTCTCCCCGTGTCAGTGTGGGTTTCGTCTGGGTGCTCCGACATGTTCTTCCCATGTCAGCGTGGGTTTCCTCCAGGTGCTCCGACATGTTCTCCCTGTAGGTGTGAATAGTCATCTGTCTCTATGTGTCAGTCCTGTGATAGTCTAGTGAACTGTCCAGGGTGAACCCCACCTCTCAAACAGTGTCAGCTGGGATAGGCTCCGCCCCTCCGTGACCTCTAACAGGATAAGCAGTTAAAGGTAATGAATGAATGAATGAATGAATGAATGCAGGCTTGTTCTAAAGGGATCTTTGCTGATTTTTTGTTGTAGTACAGTTTGTACTTCTTCAAATTCACGCACCCGCCGTCTCCATCCTCACAATGTAGAAATGTATCGAGACAGAGAGCTGAGTCACACATGTTTGAGACGAGTCCAAGTCAGTCACGTTTATATCAATATGTGTGACTTTAGTCAAGTCCAAGTAACAAGTCTCGAGTGTTAACCCTTCAGACAAGTATTTGGTCTGCATCAGAAAAAAAGTTCTCTTAAAAATGTCACAAACACAAACACACAGAATCACATACACACACAAAGACGATGTGATGAATGGTCTCAGTGTTGGATCAGTGAGACATTAAAGGGTTAAATTGTGTTATTGTGGGAAGAGGTGCTGATGGATGGAGGGTGGGGGAGGGGCTGTGTGCACAGATCTTTATTCAGATAAATGGGGGGGTATTCACGTCCAGAAGAAAAGACTTTTTATTTAAGGAAAGAAACACACAAGTGGTAACACACACACACACGCACACACACACACACACACACACACACAGTAACACACACACAGGCGGTGTAGTGGGGGATGGAGGCTCGCTGAATGGAAACAAGTGAAGCCAGAAGTACCGCTGGTCTCCATGGCAACAGGTGAGCATTACATGACCAACAGATGGGGGAGGAGAGAAGAACAGAGCCGACACTCTGAAAACAAGGACAGAGACCAGATCTGTCATCAGGAGTCTGTAGACCAGAATGTCTTTACATGGCTCTGTAGACCTGTGTGTCTTTACATGACTCTGTAGACCAGAATGTCTTTATATAACTCTGTAGACCTGTATGTCTTTACATGACTCTGTAGACCAGAATGTCTTTATATAACTCTGTAGACCTGTATGTCTTTATATAACTCTGTAGACCAGAATGTCTTTACATGACTTTACATGACTCTGTAGACCAGAATGTCTTTAAATGACTGTAGACCTGTATGTCTTTACATGACTTTACATGACTCTGTAGACCACAACGTCTTTACATGACTGTAGACCTGTATGTCTTTACATGACTCTGTAGACCAGAATGTCTTTACATGACACTGGAGACCTGGATGTCTTTACATGACTCTGTAGACCTGTATGTCCTTACATGACTCTGTAGACCAGAATGTCTTTACATGAGTCTGTAGACCAGAATGTCTTTACATGACTCTGTAGACTAGAATGTCTTTACATGAGTCTGTAGACCTGTATGTCTTTACATGACTCTGTGTGTCTTTACATGAGTCTGTAGACCTGTATGTCTTTACATGACTCTGTAGACCTGTATGTCTTTACATGACTCTGTGTGTCTTTACATGACTCTGTAGACCTGTATGTCTTTACATGACTCTGTAGACCGGAATGTCTTTACATGGATCTGTAGACCAGAATGTCTTTACATGACTCTGTAGACCAGAATGTCTTTACATGAGTCTGTAGACCTGTATGTCTTTATATAACTCTGTAGACCAGAATGTCTTTACATGACTCTGTAGACCGGTGTGTCTTTACATGACTCTGTAGACCAGAATGTGTTTACATGAGTCTGTAGACCAGAATGTCTTTACATAACTCTGTAGACCAGAATGTCTTGACATGAGTCTGTAGACCTGTATGTCTTTATATAACTCTGTAGACCAGAATGTCTTTACATGACTCTGTAGACCTGTATGTCTTTACATGACTCTGTAGACCAGAATGTCTTTATATAACTCTGTAGACCAGAATGTCTTTACATGAGTCTGTAGACCTGCATGTCTTTATATAACTCTGCAGACCAGAATGTCTCTACATGACTCTGTAGACCAGAATGTCTTTACATGACTCTGTAGACCTGTATGTCTTTATATAACTCTGTAGACCAGAATGTCTTTACATGACTCTGTAGACCTGTATGTCTTTATATAACTCTGTAGACCAGAATGTCTTTACATGACTCTGTAGAGCAGAATGTGTTTACATGACTCTGTAGACCTGTATGTCTTTATATAACTCTGCAGACCAGAATGCCTTTACATGACTTTGTAGACCAGAATGTAGTTATATGACTCTGTAGACCTGTGTGTCTTTACATGACTCTGTAGACCTGTATGTCTTTATATAACTCTGTAGACCTGTATGTCTTTACATGACTCTGTAGACCTGCATGTTTTTATATAACTCTGTAAAACAGAATGTCTTTACATGACTCTGTAGACCAGAATGTCTTTACATGACTCTGTAGACCAGAATGTGTTTACATGACTCTGTAGACCTGTATGTCTTTACATGACTCTGTAGACCAGAATGTCTTTACATGACTTTGCAGACCAGAATGTCTTTACATGACTCTGTAGACCAGAATGTCTTTACATGACTCTGCAGACCAGAATGTGTTTACATGACTCTGTAGACCATAATGTCTTTACATGAATCTGTAGACCTGTATGTCTTTACATGACTCTGTAGACCAGAATGTCTTTACATGACTCTGTAGACCAGAATGTGTTTACATGACTCTGTAGACCAGAATGTCTTTACATGACTCTGTAGACCTGCATGTCTTTACATGACTCTGTAGACCAGAATGTCTTTACATGACTCTGTAGACCTGTATGTCTTTATATAACTCTGTAGACCTGTGTGTCTTTACATGACTCTGTAGACCAGAATGTCTTTACATGACTCTGTAGACCTGTATGTCTTTATACAACTCTGTAGACCAGAATGTCTTTACATGACTCTGTAGACCAGTATGTCTTCATGACTCTGTAGACCAGAATGTCTTTACATGACTCTTTAGACCAGAATGTCTTTACATGACTCTGTAGACCTGTATGTCTTCATGACTCTGTAGACCAGAATGTCTTTACATGACTCTGTAGACCAGAATGTCTTTACATGACTCTGTAGACCTGTATGTTGTTACATGACTCTGTAGACCTGTATGTCTTTACATGACTCTGTAGACCAGAATGTGTTTACACGACTCTGCAGACCAGAATGTCTTTACATGACTCTGCTGACCTGTGTGTCTTTACATGACTCTGTAGACCAGAGTGTCTTTACATGGCTCTGTAGACCTGAATGTCGTTACATGGATCTGTAAACCAGAATGTCTTTATATAACTCTGTAGACCAGAATGTCGTTACATGGATCTGTAGACCAGAATGTCTTTACATGACTCTGTAGACCAGAATGTCTTTACATGACTCTGTAGACCAGAATGTCTTTACATGACTCTGTAGACCAGAATGTCTTTACATGACTCTGTAGACCAGAATGTCTTTACATGACTCTGTAGACCTGTATGTTTACATGACTCTGTAGACCTGTATCTGTCTCTGTCTGTCTCTGTTTCTTTCTTTCTGTGTTTCTGTCTCTATCTTTGTCTTGTCAGTCTCTGTCTTTGTCTTTCTGTCTGTCTCTGTTTCTTTCTGTCTGTGTCTCTGTCTTTCTGTCTGTGTCTGTGTCTGTCTCTTATCTACCGTCAACCAGCGTTCATACATCTTCACACAGAGGGTGACGTTGCCATGGAAACCTACAATCCAAACTCAGTGACCTCCTCTGTCTTCTCACACACACACACACACACACACATGCACACACACACACACACACACACACACACACACACGTAGAAGGACGAGGACAGACTAAGAGACTCGTCTACAGTGTTACTGTCCTCTGTCAACAAAGTGTCTCATTAAAACCATTCCAAAAATCACATCATCAGGACAAGTTTATCCTGTCCTACTGTCCTCGTTCTGTCCGACTGTCCTCGTCCTGTCCTCGTTCTGTCCTACTGTCCTCTCCTGTCCTCCTGTCCTTCTGTCCTCGTCCTGTCCTCATCCTGTCCTACTGTCCTTTCTTGTCCTCCTCCTGTCCTTCTGTCCCCCTCCTTTCCTCCTGCAGTCCTGCTGTCCTCCTCCTTTCCTCCTGCAGTCCTGCTGTCCCCCTCCTGTCCTCCTGCAGTCCTGCTGTCCCCCTCCTTTCCTCCTGCAGTCCTGCTGTCCCCCTCCTGTCCTCCTGCAGTCCTGCTGTCCTCCTCCTTTCCTCCTGCAGTCCTGCTGTCCCCCTCCTGTCCTCCTGCAGTCCTGCTGTCCCCCTCCTGTCCTCCTGCAGTCCTGCTGTCCTCCTCAATTTCAATCAATCAATCATTTTATTTATAAAGCCCACTTTCACAAATCACAATTTGCCTCACAGGGCTATACAGCATACAGCATACCCCCAACCCTAACCCTGTCATCATCCTGTCCTACTGTCCTCTCCTGTCCTCCTCCTGTCCTTCTGTCCTGGTCCTGTCCTGGTCCTGTCCTGCTGTCCTCCTCCTTTCCTCCTCCAGTCCTGCTGTCCTCCTGCTGTCCTACTGTCCTTCTCCTGTCCTCACCCTGTACTCCTGTCCTCCTCCTGTCCTCCTGTCCTCACCCTGTACTCCTTTCCTCATCCTGTCCTCCTGTCCTCACCCTTTCCTCCTGTCCTCACCCTGTACTCCTGTCCTCATCCTGTCCTCCTGTCCTCACCCTGTACTCCTGTCCTCCTCCTGTCCTCCTGTCCTCACCCTGTACTCCTCTCCTCACCCTGTCCTCCTGTCCTCCTGTCCTCACCCTTTCCTCTTGTCCTCCTCCTGTCCTCCTGTCCTCACCCTTTCCTCCTGTCCTCACTCTATACTCCTGGACAGAACATGGACAGAACACAGACGATGGACAGAACATGGAAATAACACAGACCATGGACAGAACATGGACAGAACACAGAACATGGAGAGAACATGGACAGAACACAGACGATGGACAGAACATGGACATAACACAGACCATGGACAGAACATGGACAGAACACAGACCATGGACAGAACATGGAAATAACACAGACCATGGACAGAACATGGACAGGACATGGACAGAACGCAGGCGATGGACAGAACATGGACAGAACATGGACAGAACACAGGCGATGGACAGAACATGGACAGAACACAGACGATGGACAGAACGTGGGCAGAACACAGGCCATGGACAGAACATGGACATAACACAGAACATGGACAGAGCATGGACAGAACATGGACAGAACACAGACCATGGACAGAACACAGACCATGGACAGAACATGGACATAACACAGAACATGGACAGAACATGGACAGAACACAGACCATGAACAGAACATAGACAGAACACAGAACATGGACAGAACATGGACAGAACACAGAACATGGACAGAACACAGACCATGGACAGAACATGGACAGAACACAGGCCATGGACAGAACATGGACAGAACATGGACAGAACACAGACCATGGACAGAACATGGACATAACACAGAACATGGACAGAACATGGGCAGAACACAGACCATGGACAGAACATAGACAGAACACAGAACATGGACAGAACATGGACAGAACACAGAACATGGACAGAACACAGGCCATGGACAGAACATGGACAGAACACAGAACATGGACAGAACACAGGCCATGGACAGAACATGGAAATAATACAGACCATGGACAGAACATGGACAGGACATGGACAGAACACAGGCGATGGACAGAACATGGACAGAACACAGACCATGGACAGAACATGGACATAACACAGACCATGGACAGAACACAGGCCATGGACAGAACATGGAAATAACACAGACCATGGACAGAACATGGACAGGACATGGACAGAACACAGGCGATGGACAGAACATGGACAGAACACAGAACATGGACAGAGCATGGACAGAACACAGGACATGGACAAAATACAGGACATGGACAGAACACAGACCATGGACAGAATGTGGACAGAACACAGGCCATGGACAGAACATGGACAGAACATGGCGGAACACAGACCATGGACAGAACATGGACAGGACACGGACAGAACATGGACAGAACACAGACGATGGACAGAACATGGACAGAACATGGACAGAACATGGCGGAACACAGACCATGGACAGAACACAGACCATGGACAGAACATAGACAGAACACAGAACATGGACAGAACACAGAACATGGATAGAACGTGGACAGAACACAGAACATGGACAGAACATGGACATAACACAGAACATGGACAGAACATAGAACATGGATAGAACGTGGACAGAACACAGAACATGGACAGAACATGGACAGAACACAGAACATGGACAGAACACAGAACATGGATAGAACGTGGACAGAACACAGAACATGGACAGAACATGGAAATAACACAGAACATGGACAGAATATGGACAGAACATGGACATAACACAGAACATGGACAGAACATGGACAGAACACAGACAGAACACAGACAATGGACAGAACATGGACATAACACAGAACATGGACAGAACATGGACAGAACACAGACAGAACACAGACAATGGACAGAACATGGACATAACACAGACCATGGACAGAACATGGACAGAACACAGACGATGGACAGGACATGGAAATAACACAGACCATGGACAGAACATGGACAGGACATGGACAGAACACAGACCATGGACAGAACACAGACGATGGACAGAACATAGACGATGGACAGGACATGGAAATAACACAGACCATGGACAGAACATGGACAGGACATGGACAGAACACAGGCGATGGACAGAACATGGACAGAACACAGACAATGGACAGAACATGGACAGAACACAGAACATGGACAGAACACAGACCATGGACAGAACATGGACAGAACACAGGCCATGGACAGAACATGGACAGAACATGGACAGAACACAGACCATGGACAGAACATGGACATAACACAGAACATGGACAGAACATGGACAGAACACAGAACATGGACAGAACATAGACAGAACACAGAACATGGACAGAACATGGACAGAACACAGAACATGGACAGAACACAGGCCATGGACAGAACATGGACAGAACACAGAACATGGACAGAACACAGAGGATGGACAGAACACAGACCATGGACAGAACATGGACAGAACACAGACCATGGACAGAACATGGACAGAACACAGAACATGGACAGGACATGGACAGAACACAGACGATGGACAGAACATGGACAAAACACAGATCATGGACAGAACATGGACAGAACACAGAACATGGACAGAACATGGACAGAACACAGAACATGGACAGAACACAGACCATGGACAGAACATGGACAGGACATGGACAGAACACAGACGATGGACAGAACATGGACAGGACATGGACAGAACACAGACGATGGACAGAACATGGACAGGACATGGACAGAACACAGACGATGGACAGAACATGGACAGAACACAGACCATGGACAGAACACAGAACATGGACAGAACATGGACAGAACACAGAACATGGACAGACCATGGACAGAACACAGAACATGAACATGGACAGACCATGGACAGAACACAGAACATGAACATGGACAGACCATGGACAGAACACAGACCATGGACAGAACATGGACAGACCATGGATAGAAGATGGAGACACTTCAGAGACTCGTCTCACTGCAACTCTGATCTTCATCCTGATGAAGGTCTGAACATGATGAGGCTGCATTGTCATTATCATCATCATCGTCATCTCTGAGGACTCATCGGCAGCCTCTGATTGGCTGATGATGTAGTGAAATGATGGTGTCAGGATCCACTGTGATTGGCTAATGGAGGCACACACACACACTGAAACACGCACACACACTCACTGAAACACACTGAAACTCACACACACTGAAACACGCACACACACACACTGAAACACACTGAAACTCACACACACTGAAACACACACACACACACACTGAAACACACTGAAACTCACACACACTGAAACACACACACACACACACACACAAACACACACTGAAACACACACTGAAACACACACACACACACTGAAACACACACTGAAACACACACACCCACACTGAAACACGCACACACACACACTGAAACACACTGAAACTAACACACTGAAACACACACACACACACACACACACTGAAACACACACTGAAACACACACACCCACACACACTGAAACACACACACACACACTGAAACACACACTGAAACACACACACCCACACTGAAACACGCACACACACACACACACTGAAACACACACACTGAAACACACACACACACACTGAAACACACACACCCACACTGAAACACACACACCCACACTGAAACACGCACACACAGGGTCAGTGTTAGGACAGAAAGGAGTGAAAGCTGAGGGGCGGAGTCTAGTTTACTAACCAACAAGCCTGTATGATGTCACACTAAGAATTGACTGGTGATGTCGTCTGCAGCACAGCAGTTGCTATGGTTACTGTCACACTGATGTGAACGTGTGTGAAGATCATCTGTTTGTTAGGATGTCATTGATCTCACACCTGTGGACCACATGACCTCCTCACATCACAACCTGAGTGGCATCATGACATCACTGACAGCAGAAACACCTTAAGGCCCTGTGTCCACATAGCGCCTTTTTCTGGCAGAAAGGCGCTGGAAGGGAGCTGCGGAGCGCTGGGATGAAGCGTCTGTGCGCCCCCAAAAAAAACGCTCACGAGGGTTTTCGTTTCTATGACAACAATACCTTGACAATTCCTGTAGCCGCGCAGTTTTGCAGGTTTATAGTGATACATATACTGTGTTAATCTTTTAATGCTACAGCTGGTGAAGTCATCATCATGTTTTATTTGTTTAGTTCTATTAATTATACATTTTGATACATACAGGTATACATATTGCAAAACTCTGTAAAAGTACACCAAAGCATAGGCCTACATTTTCGTTTCCAAATATTTATTTGAAAACGAAACCATTCATATGGTCAATAAAAAAACATTTTGTTAATAATAAAAAACGAATTTAATCTCAACAGTGACCGCGCCAGCCGTGTGCGTGCGTGCGTGTTTCTTTTATTCTTAAGGTGTTTTTTATTAAAATGCGTAATATAGCCAACAATATCATAGACCAAAAGTTAATCTAATTTATTATTGTAGAATGTATTTAGCAAATCACCACTTTCCACTGGAGACACAGTGCAGCAGCAGCGCAGCAGCAAAAAAAGACATTATAAAAGGCTGACAGATAGTGTTAATTAATTGACATGAGACATTGGAGAGGTTGTCAGTCCTATTCTATAGTCTGTAATACTTTTTTTTATTTTATCATAACTTCTCGGAAATTATTCAAAAATGCATTCATTGTGTGCTTCTGAGCACACGGGCAGCATAAACAATGAAGTTACATATGATGGTCTGGCAGATCGTTGCGGTGCTTGGATGCAGTTGACAGCGACAGTTTTGTCAAGAGCCATTTTTCTTCCTACCAACCTATGGCCCACCTATGGTTGAGGCAGCTCCAGCTCCAACTCCGCTCAC
Organism: Epinephelus lanceolatus; assembly: GCF_041903045.1. Taxonomy (NCBI): domain Eukaryota; kingdom Metazoa; phylum Chordata; class Actinopteri; order Perciformes; family Serranidae; genus Epinephelus; species Epinephelus lanceolatus. The sequence continues at coordinate 182,010 of NC_135743.1, forward strand.
ATGATCTGACTCAGGCATCAGAGCCTCTGAGCTACAGCGATAGATGCATTGACGCTGTCCGTGGTGCTTTACACTGGGACTGCCAGGATTACAGTGCCCCTCCAAGCGCCGCAGTCCCACCGGCTGGCGCGGTCACTGTTGAGATTACATTTGTTTTTTATTATCAACAAATTGTTTTTTTACTGACAGTATGAATGGTTTCGTTTTCAAATAAATATTTGGTGTACTTTTGAAGAGTTTTGCAATATGTAGATAGCCTACCTGTTTGTATCAAAATGTATAATTTTCAGCAGCTGTCGGAGGTATAAATGCTCAGAAGTCTAGTGTGTTTCATTTTTGTAACTTAAAGGTTATTTGCATTATAAAAATTGTCGTGGCGGCTCTAGGACAAGTGCACTTACATTGATCACTTCCATAAAATAAAACGAGAAATTGGAGAAGATTGAAAAAAATGTTAAAATTAAATTAATATATATATACTGTATATATATATATAGCTATTGTCTCGGATAGACGGACACGGCCAGCACCAGCTTCTCCTCCATTTTTTCTGGTTGCCTGGAAAAAGCGCCGGTAACAACACCAGCGCCTCTCTGAAAAGTTCAGAGATTTTCAACTCAAAACACTCGGAGCGGCCGCACAAAAAAGGAGGAGTGGCCAGAAAAAAAAAGACACTGGGCGCAGCGCCTTTTCCCTACGCAGCCGCAGACGCTCTCTCCTCATTGGGAACAATTGAAAAAAGACACTGGCCTTCTTCTGGCGCTCAGAAAAAGGCGCTATGTGGACACAGGGCCTAAGTTTTCTTTTAACTGTGACACTTAGAGCTCCACCTCCCCTGAGCTGAGGGACCTAAAGGTACTGCACAGAATCCCTTTAAAGATTCCCTTAGTTAAGGACAAATGTTACAGCCATCAAATTCAAGTCTCCATGGTGACTGTTTGTTTTCTCGTGTTGTTGTCTCACAGCTGGCCTCAGTCGTTAGAAGAAAAAAAGTGAAGTAAAATATAGCAAACAGGTCAGACAGGAGGTAGAGCGACAGAAAGAGACCTGATCAGACAGCAAGTACAACGACAGGAAGCGAACAGGTCAGACAGAGGCCCAATTCCAAGACTCAAGCCCTGAACCCTCACTGACTTAACTGACGTCAGCTCTAAGTGATTGAGTGTGAGAGTCTGAAAGGGCTCCGGATGCTACAAATAGGAATGGGAAAGCACTTATCCCCCTCTCTACAAAATGTTGTTGACACTGGCGGCTCTGGGCGTGATCGTTTATCGGTTATTGTCAGCACGCACAAGGCGTGTGAGGGATAGACTCCCTGATCAGTCAATCCTTATCCAAGCACTTGCGTTGCAAAATGGGCAAGAGGTAAGTCTGAAATAATGAATTTACTGTGTTTTTACCATATGCATGTTTTTTTCTAAACTAGCATCAAAAGTGTTGTAAGTGATGTAGTGATATCTATCTTATATATATATATATCTATATCGTTACCGTTTGCAGATCTGCCGACCGTGTTTATTTGTTGACAGGTTTTTTTTAACATTTCCGGTGTTCTGAGGGCAACCCCTGTATTTGATGTCACAACGCTATGAACTGTGGGTAATTTCCTTACCTTAAGTCCGCATCGATGCTGACCTATGGTAAGGGGGCATAAAGGGCTCACTCACTGACTCACTGACTCACTGTCAGGCAGGGAGTACAATGACAGGAAGCGAACAGGTCAGACAGGGAGTACAATCAAAGAGCATGGATACCAAGAGGTGAAGCTCAACAGAACGCCCCATAGCAACAGACTCGCCCATGGTTTCGTTATACCGCCGCCATTTTGGACTGTCAGCAGACCGCAGCAGACCCGCTTGCATACAAAAACACACAGACAAACTGAAGTATATCGCTATTAATTGTGCTTACAATGCTACTCACCTCGTGATAGCTTGGTCACAGCTGCTTTTTCAAGTTTTTGTAAAGCAAAATATAGACTTTAAAAAAAAACAAAACGAAGAAAAACGGCCTAGATGGCATCTCTACATATTACATCCACTTATGAGAAGATTAACTTAATTACTCCTTCAAAATCACCCCATAAGCCAATCTACCAAAAAAAAAAAAAATTCAATATTTTAACTAGAAACACATTAATGGCGACGTCACATAGTCAGGAATAAAGATTTATTTACAGTTTGTACAGTAAGGGGACAGTAATAATAATAATAATAATGATATATAGGCTATTTTAATATGATATATTTTAATGCTAAAGCAGTAATCAGTTCTGATATAAATGGTCCAAGAGGCCATATATATATATATATCTATCTATATACAACAAAACAAAACTGGCATATTAAATTGATAGTGAAACACTTTAAAACTTACATCTCAGGACCTCAGGAGTTCTTACCTGTCGGGATCCTTCGGGAAACGGTGGAAGGCCAGGTGCGGGGTGTTCCACTGATAGTTGTTGCAGTTAATTGCACTACACTGTTTTCTTTTACTTTTCTTCTCCTCTCTCCTTGACATCTTGCATGTTGTCTGGGCGCAACAGTCCAAGCTCAACAGTCCAAAATGGCGGCAGCGCCCCTAGTGGCTGTTGGCAAAAATTCAACGGAGCTTCGACTCTTGGTATCCATGCTCTTTGGTACAATGACAGGAAGGAACCTGATCAGACAGGAAGTACAACGACAGGAACCGAACAGGTCAGACAGGAGGTACAGCAACACGAACCGAACAGATCAGGAAGTACAATGTCAGGAAGCAAATTGATTAGACAGGAAGTGCTGATGAGTACATATTATCGCGTCTTTCCATGTCAGTAACCCATGTGTTCCTGCACTGTAAGGTGACCATCGACTTGGAGCTCCACCTCACCAGAAGGACCAAGTTCAAGGCTTCATGGGGTCGTGTCGCACACTACGATGTCTACCTCTACAGAACGCCAAAATCCGAACCCCGAACTCCCAGTGGCGCCCGCACCAAGACCATTAATGGCCCCAGCAGAACGAAGAGCCGTGTCCTGCGATGGGAGGATGACACATACCCTCCTTCTCCCCCATGTTCCATCTGCAGCCCCCCCAGCACCCGCTCACCGCCACCCTCCAGCACAATGTGGACTCTGAGCCCCTACGCTCCCCGATGAACTTGTCCTCACGTCTGGTGGCCATCTTGAAAACTGTCCTGTGAATGTTTATGTTGCATGTTGTTGCCATTGATCAGAAGCTCATGTTCCTCTCAGAGTTCCTTTTAAGTTCTGTCTCCATAGTTTGACGCGCTGCATGTCGGCTTGAAACAGGAAGTAGGAGCGTAATGACAATGTGTTTAAGTGTCAGTAGAGTCTGTGGGGCAAACATGGATACTTTTATTTTGTTGTAGATGACAAGCAGCTTCCTGTCGCCCAAAAGACTGCTCAATAAATAGAGTCTGCAGGAAGTGAGTCAGAGCCCGCACACCAAGACACGTCCAACAGTCATGACATCAAGGGCCCTATTTAGATGGTCTAACCAACAAAAACCTGGTCTAAAGTCAACGGCGCAGTATTTCGTTGTTAAACAAGTTAGTAATATGCGTCTCTAGGCAGGTGCACAACGCGTGTGCACTCTGCTCAGACACATACGGAGCAGCCACACATATGCAAAAGATAACAAATAAAAATATGATTACAATGTGAAAGATTATTATTGTGCACATTAAAATATTTATCAGAAACACGTCTTAATGGTCAGTCATTAATCAGAATGATCTAATCGCAGTAATAATGATCATCATAATCCGGGAGGTCCAAGCTGCAGTGTCCGAATATACTGAACTGCGAGCAGACCTGCACGGGCTGATGATGCATAGCCTGTAAAATGAACTTGTCTTTCCCAAATGAATTGTGATCATTTTGGCATGTAAATCACAAAATCAAAGATGAAAATGTGAAAACGTTTGATAAACTTTATTTTGACATAAACACAACAATAACCAGCTTCTCTGAACTAAAAATGTAAACTTGTAGCCCTACAAGTACAAATGTATATGTAAAAAAAAAAAAAGCTTTTAGAACGTAAAACTGAAGATCATCTTGTCAGGAGGAAGAAGAGGAGGAGGAGGATGCACAGTGGCCGCACAGCCCACCGCACAGCCGGGGGTACCCGGGGGAAGCTCCGCAGCCCGCGCGCAACCAGACCAGATGGGCCCGGGTGCAGCCACGGGACCAGCCCTTCCTGGACCTTCGGGCGGGGGGGTTCAGGATGCTGGAGAGGGAGCTGGGCTCTCTAACCTCCAGGTTAAAATAAAATTGAATAACTTACAATTTGTTGACAGCGTTTCTCTCGTGCGCCCGCGCTCTCTCTTTCTCTCTCGCAGTCTCACTCTGTTTCTTTTCTTTTGACTTTTCTAAGATGACAGATGCTGAATATATACTCCCTATCTGATGCTGTGGCTGTTTGTGGTTGGCTGAGAGGGATGTGAACTCATTAGTTTGCAGCTGTGTTAATCAAATCAGGTTGGGTTTCCATTACGCGTGCCAAACGTGCCAAACGGTGCCAATCCCCTTTGATCTGACATCAGATGTGACGGGACAGTCGATATAGAGATACATTTATCGTCTCCTCAGCTGTAAAATGCTCACTCTTTGGGCTCTAGTTTCCCAGCGCAGCGGAGGTGGCGCAGGGTGGCGAACCCCGCGCAGAGCTAGTTTCGAGCAGTGCAACCCGAGGTGCGCTGAGATGGGTGTGGTGGCGCAGCAGGGGGAGGTGTTGACAGATCCAGCTTGGCACAGTGACAGTTTCGTGCCAAAAGGCTTTGCTGAAGGTGCGCTAAAAGCTCGCCAACTGAAACCAGGTCTACTGTCAGCACAGGGGGAGCACAGCCGGTGTAAGCCGAAGTTTGGCTGACTGGCGGACAGTGCGCACACGTCACCAAAACCTCACAGGCAGGTTTCCAGAATATCAGGCACATTAACGATGCAATAAATAGCCACAAAACCACTATTCAATGCAACTATCTGCAATCAGCACATAAATGTATCTCTATATCGACTGTCCCGTCACATCTGATGTCAGATCAAAGGGGATTGGCACCGTTTGGCACCGTTTGGCACGTTTGGCACGCGTAATGGAAACCCAACCTGATTTGATTAACACAGCTGCAAACTATTGAGTTCACATCCCTCTCAGCCAACCACACACAGCCACAGTATCAGATAGGGAGTATATATTCAGCATCTGTCATCTTAGAAAAGTCAAAAGAAAAGAAACAGAGTGAGACTGCGAGAGAGAGAAAGAGAGAGCGCGCACACACGAGAGAAACACATCATTGATTTACAGTTGTGGTGACCTCCTCCCAGGCTACCTTTGCATCATCAGCCCATGGAGGTCTGCTCGCAGTTCTGTATATTCGGACACTGCGAGCTTGGACCTCCCGGACCAAAACATCACTTTCTTCCTGGGAGAAGTTTGGCCATCTGGCGCTGCTGCTCTCTTCTGCCATGGCGAATTGAGTAAACTCTCATTACGCCTTCGTGCGGCGCATTTAAGGGCGAGGAGAGGGGCTCATTTGATTGGTGTGATGTGTGTAAAACCCACTCCACACCTTCTCTCCTCCCTTTTTCTGACTTGCGCAGGTAGGAGGGACGGAGGTGGGATAGAGGAGTAGCTGCGCCAGGGCGCACGATGTGCCAAACTTACAAAATCCGCCTGGCCACACCCAGTTGGCGAAGCGCAGGTGCGCTGCGCCCCCGCCTCGCCTGGTCTGCGAAACTAGAGCCCTTTGCAGTTGGTAGGTCCGCCATCTAACTAGCTCTCCGCTGTGCGCTCCAATCACACCTCTTTTAAAGGGAATGAGAGGTGACACTCTGATTGGCTTATTGAATGATACGCCCAAAACACACCCATGACTAATTCAGAGAGTAAGTCCAACTCTTTCAGACTCTCCGCCATGGCACACAGTCTGAAAACGCACTGTCTAACTAGCAAGTGACTGGGACACGCCCATGCGCCGCACGCCTGGCGCTTTGCGTTTTAGACCATCTAAATAGGGCCCCATGTGTTCATGTCATCATGTGTTCATGTCATCATGTTTTCATGTCATCATGTGTTCATGTCATCATGTGTTAATGACATCATGTGTTCATGTCATCATGTTTTCATGTCATCACGTGTTCATGTCATCATGTGTTAATGACCTCATGTGTTCATGTCATCATGTGTTCATGTCATCATGTTTTCATGTCATCATGTATCAATGACATATGTTCATGTTCTTCATGTGTTCATGTCATGTTTTCATGTCATCAAGTGTTCATGTCATCATGTGCTCATGTTCATCATGTGTTCATGTCATCATGTGCTCATGTTCATCATGTGTTCATGTAATCATGTGTTCATGTTCATCATGTGTCCATGTTCATCATGTGTTCATGTTCTGTGTCTGAGCTGGATTCACAAAGTAAAACTAGACTTTTTCAGAAGATCCTGTTTCTGATGTCTTTACATTAATTTACTGAACTGATGAACTGATGAAGTGATGAACTGATCATGAAGTGATGAAGTGATGATGGATTCTTCACTGTGACAGAGCTGAGCCTCACAGTCTGCTCAGGACCACTTCAAGGACTGTAGGACCCAGACTGTGAGTGTGTGTCAGGCGTTCAGGAGAAGCTGTGATAATGTGAAACATGTTGACAGATTAAATTCAGACTCAGCCTCTGTGTGTCTGTTGACTGTAGAGACACTCTGCCCCCTGCTGACTGAACTCAGGACCTCATGTTGACTGTAGAGACACTCTGCCCCCTGCCGACTGAACTCAGGACCTCATGTTGACTGTAGAGACACTCTGCCCCCTGCTGACTGAACTCAGGACCTCATGTTGACTGTAGAGACACTCTGCCCCCTGCCGACTGAACTCAGGACCTCATGTTGACTGTAGAGACACTCTGCCCCCTGCCGACTGAACTCAGGACCTCATGTTGACTGTAGAGACACTCTGCCCCCTGCTGACTGAACTCAGGACCTCATGTTGACTGTAGAGACACTCTGCCCCCTGCCGACTGAACTCAGGACCTCATGTTGACTGTAGAGACACTCTGCCCCCTGCTGACTGAACTCAGGACCTCATGTTGACTGTAGAGACACTCTGCCCCCTGCCGACTGAACTCAGGACCTCATGTTGACTGTAGAGACACTCTGCCCCCTGCCGACTGAACTCAGGACCTCATGTTGACTGTAGAGACACTCTGCCCCCTGCTGACTGAACTCAGGACCTGATGTTCTGACAGAAGCAGAGAAGATGGACAAACATGAACCTGATTCAGTCACTGAGGAAAAATCTGATAAATACAAGATTTTGTTTTTACGTTTTTATTCGACGCAGCAACAGAAACCGGCAGTTAGAGTCAGTCTGCAGGACGACTGCTGAAGGCTCCACCCCTCAGTCTGTACCTGAGCAGGTAGAGTGTGTTGGGTTTATCAGAGCTGCAGTCTGACTGATGATCACCTGTCTCTGTGTCACCTGATACAGTTTTAGGATAAACATTAATATCATGGATACTTTAATGGCCCAGAGTGTTGGACTGACACAGTCTGTATCACACACCTGAAGAATACACACTCTGTATCACACACCTGAAGAATAACACAGATGGTGTTCAGTCTGACGTCAGATCTGAACATCAGGGCCCTGTTTCAGAGAATCAGGCTCAGCAAACTCTGAGCCTGATTTTGATCCTGATCCTGATCTCTGAGTTGACTGATCCTGATCTCTGAGTTGACCGACTCTGATCCTGATCTTGATCTCTGAGTTAACTGATCCTAATCTCTGAGTTGACTGTGCCTGAGCCTGATCCTGATCCTGAGTCTGATCCTGAGTCTGATCTCTGAGCTGACTGATCCTAATCTCTGAGGTGACTGAGCCTGATCCTGATCCTGATCCTGAGTCTGATCCTGATCTGACTGAGCCTGATCTCTGAGTTGACTGAGCCTGATCCTGAGTCTGATCCTGATCTCTGAGCTGACTGAACCTGATCCTGATTCTGATCCTGATTCTGATCCTAATCTGTGGGTGGACTAAGCCTGGTTCTGATCTCTGAGTTGACTGAACCTGATCTCTGAGTTGACTGAGCCTGATCCTGAGTCTGATCCTGATCTTTGAGTTGACTGAGCCTGATCCTGAGTCTGATCCTGATCTTTGAGTTGACTGAGCCTGATCCCGATCCTGTTCCTGATCTCTGAGCTGACTGCGCCTGAGCTGAGAAACAGAACAGCTGATCAGAATCAGTTCAATCAACTGTGAGTATGTTCAGCCTGAGGGAAGCTGGTTCACAGTGAGCACCAACAGACATCATCAGTAGAGTGCAGATAACATGATTCTCAGAGACAGATTCAGATTCAGAATACTTTATTAGTCCCAAAAGGGCAATTAATTTCTACAGTTGGCCTGTCCATAGCAACAAAAACACAATGCAACAAACAGCCAACATCCACAATCAAGCATCATCACATCAGCAACAACAACAGCAACAACCACAACCAGTGACAGCACAGCAGAGCGGGATGCAAAATTATTCACAGGAAGTGGAGTTAAAAGCAGAGCCACTGATTTCATCCAAAACTGAATCAGAGATCTGAAGACATGAAAAATCAATGTGCTCCATCAGCTGAACAGAGTGAGGTGTGATGGGAACAGCCTGCAGAGCGTGTTCATATGTGAGGTGATGTGATGTCATGTGATGAGGTCATGTGTCTAACATACAGAAGCATGTTTCTATCTTAACAGTGTTCATATATTTGAATATAAGTTATTCAGCTGTAATGTGATGGAGCCCAAACACATTGGGCACAAACTCAACATCAAACACACAGATATTAAACAGACTGGAACTGATCCTGACGTCATGACGACGTGGACATCAGGCTGATGGAGCTATTATGGGATGTTGAGTCCCATCAATGAGCCAGTTCCATCTTTGAATATATGAGACGTCTTGATCAATGACCTCATCATGTGTCCAGGTAGATTCATTAACACTGACAAACCTGCAGCTCTGTGGAATTCCTCTGTGATGATCCGCTCTGATTTATGTCCAGGGAAAACCACAACAACGGATGATGATGTGTAATATGTGATATATGTGGGTGGAACAGATTGTTAGATAAATGATAGAGTGTGAGGTCAAACAGTATCTTTCATATAGACACTCCTCCAGGGAGACATCCAAATAGGCTCTAATCACCTTCTCCTTACACAACAGCCTCTGGATACACTGGGCCTCAACCTCCACCACTTCATTCACTAAAGGACACGCCATGTTTCTACTTCCTGCTACACGCTCAGCCTCAGGCTGACATGAAGAGTATGTTGCCATAGTAATTGACTCAGGGTTACACTGAGCTGGTTTTGTGAAACGGAAACTCAGAGTTTTTACTAATCCTGCTTTCGGGATATTGCACAAAAGTAGAATAAAGAAATCCAGGATAACAGAGCAAGCGTGGCTTGACCTAGTCTGATCGGCGCATCTTGGCTTAATTGGTTGCACATTTGCTGAGCCAGGATGAAAAGGTGCGGCTATGTCAAGTCAGGTGTAGATAGTTGGGCACTCTTAAATAGACCACAGGATCGATCACAGAATCACTGAGTGGAAAATGGATAAGAGCCACGCTACCTATTTTACAGCCACTGAGCAGCAGCTCCTAATGGAGTCATATGAGGAGGTGAAACACATTATAAGAAAAAAAGTCAACACCAGTACTATAATCAAGGGAAGGGAGAAAGCCTGGCAAACAATCGTGGACCAGCTTAATGCATAAGTAGTCCAAAAAAAATGTACAATTATTAAACAGTAGCCTACTCCACTGGAACTGTTATAATTACAATTAAAGGACTAACGGTGTTAGTTACTTTTCAAGTCCACTAATTAACAGTTGTACACTTTGTCTATTTTATCTATCCACTCTTCATAAAGAACAAACTTGTCTGGGCAAAAAAGGACCTGGCAGCAGGTGAAAATAAAATACAAGAACATTTTGCAGGCTGGTAAGTGTTGGTGTGTGAACCTGTGGCCCCTTGCTGCATGTCATCCCCAGCCACCCCCACCTGCCCTGTCCATTAAAGGCAAAATGCCCAAAAAATATCTTTAAAAAAAAAAAGAAAAAAGAATGCAGCTGTACAATGCACATCTGCAGGTGAGGAGATGGTGTCACTGGACTCCAGAAGGCTTGAGGTATCATGTCAGTTTTGTGGAAATATCCTGCTTGTTTAGTCCATAATGGATAAGAAGTCAGTGGTGTGGTGCTAATAGAAAATGTTATGTGTGTAACAGGACCCAGACGCTGCACAGCCTCAGAAGCAGCCTGGTAACATTGTAAGTATTGGCTAAAGTAAATCTACATTATGCACAAATCCTGCTGTGCTAATTGACATTTCTTTTACAGAATTCACAAACTGTCAGAGCTCTATATGGAAAATATCTCGAGAGACAGATAGAGCTGACAGAAGTAAAAATTCAAGTGGAGAAAAGAAAGCTGCAAGAAATGGAGCTTGATCAAATCAAATCAAATCAGCTTTATTTATATGGCACTTTTCATACGACAGACAGACATACACAGACACAAGGTGCCTCACAGAGGTTAAAAACAACAAAGATCCAAAACAGAAAACAAAAAGAAAAGAGAAAACCCAACCCTCCCACCCCACATATAGATACATAAATATACACATACGCACACACACACGCACACACACACACACACACACACGCACACACACACACAGCACCAAGACCCGAGGCAAGGAAAAAGCCACCTCTGGGGGCCGTCCACACTGAGAGGGCCCACGGTCCACGGCCACAGGGAGCGCCGCTGTAGAGACCACCCCGACCCGGGCAGACAGGAGGCTCCACACCGAGGTGCAGTGCCCTTCAGCCACCCAGGTCAGCGCAGTCTCCCGACGGCACCCCCATCAGGAGACCAGGAACAACTCTCAGTGTGGTAGGCCCCCATGAGGAAACACTGGAGCTAAAAGCTGAAGGATTAAAACAGTAAGATAGGATAAAAGGTATAAAAAAGAACCAAATAAACAAAAAGCTATTTAGTTCATAAAATTGAGTTAATAGCTAGGTAAGAATGATCTAAAACAGAGACATAAAAAGCATCAAAACTAAAACCTATAACTAAAATAACAAAAGATAAAGGTTAAATGAGATAAGAATGTAAAAAGAGGAAGGGTAAGAACATAAAAATAAATAAATAAATAAATAAAATAGATAATAGATAGATAAATCGGTTATAAAAGGAATTTAAAATAGATAAATAAAGAGATCAGTTAAAAGCCTGATTAAAAAGATGAGTCTTGAGCCTCTTTTTAAAAACATCAACATGATCTTTAGAAAGTGAAGTGAGTATTTCAGTGCACACTGTAACCATATCTGTAATACAGTGTATTAATAGTTGTTACTTTTGCTTTCTATTTCAGGTTCCAAGCAGACAAAAGAGGGCTGGGAAATAAAACAATTGAACGACAAAACATTGTGGTGTCTTCCCTTTTTCATGAATGCGCGGTATACCATTGGTTTGGTGAAGTGGAATTTAAAAGATAACCTCACACTGTGTGCTACCAATGCCAGATGAAATGCACAGACACAGCAAATAGTAACATACAAGATCCCTCATTGAAGAGAAGCTAAATGTGTTGATTTAACCTAAGTGGAAAAATGACGCAACATATTTAGAAAAACAATGGAAATGCTGTAAAACACATGAATTTGTCACAGGATTGATTGATTAAAACTACCAAATGAATCACTAGGATTAATCTTAGCCTGGTTGTTAGCCTGGTCTGGAGCAGGTTAGCTGCAGAGAATAAATCGCCAAAGTAACTTGACCGGGTTATACTTGACCTGCTTTCATGCAACCAACATATCCCGGCTTAATCCCTTATCTCATCACCACAGCACCACCAGCAGGGGGCGTGTCTTCAACTCAACCAGGGCAGAAACACGTGGGGGACGTCACGGCGTGCAAAGATCGTCTATTAAGAAAGCTGTCACCATGGAGACCATTCTGTCACAGACCGGACGTGACGCACAGAAACTCACAATCTTTAAACTGGAGATCTGTTTATGTGCAACATAGAGCTAATTAGGTAATTATAATTATATTAATAATAAAGTATAGTCGTGTGGGTGTGTGTGTGTGTGTGTGTGTGTATGTGTGTGTGTGTGTGTGTGTGTGTGTGTGTGTGTGTGTGTGTGTGTGTGTGTGTGGGTGCAGAGTGACACTTCTTGTTCTCTTCTCACCATCTTTGTTAGCATGCTACAGGACGTTAGCTCAGTTAGCTCAGCAGCTAGCAGAGAGGAGAGCTGACAGATCTGTGACGTGACTCTGGAACATATGAATCTATAATCTATCTATAACCTGTCTGACGTCATTCACCGCTCACAGCTCATCTGGTGTGTCGTTAGTTTAACTCAGTTACGTTATTATTTGCCGTCAGGTTAGCTCGTGACGTCAGAGTTAACGGTAGAGCTAACGTTAGCCATGTTTACTGAACTGAACAGCATCTTAAACACCAAACCGGACAGCGTCACTCAGGTGAGGAGCTGCAGTCACCTGTCACACCTTAACATGCCTGTATTAACATGTGACATGATCACACACACACACACACACACACACTAGTCTACATGCTGACGTCAGTGTGTCAGCAACGTCCCAACATATTTGTTTGTTGTTGTTTGTTTACAGGGAGAGTTCATCCTGCTGTCAGACAGACGGAGTGACGCTTCTTTTCTCATTCACCACTTCCTATCTCTGTACCTGAGAGGTGAGTTTATCACCTGTAGGCTTGTCACCATACCAGAATTTCAGTAGTCGGTACCAATACCAGTGAATTTCCACAATTCTCGATACTCATTCGATACCATGATAAAAATAAAAAATCAGAACTCATGTATTTCTAAATTCACTACTTTATTAAAACTGTTTCAAACTTTAACTTTAACTCTTAGGCCTCATTTACACTGCAAGCGATACGGCAGCACACATGTATTGTGTAAACCGAACAGACGCGAACAGTTGGTGGCGGTAGTGCACCATGTTTGCAAATCTCCAGTAAACCCCAAAGAAGAAGAAGTGAGTTTGGACCCAAAGCCCAGGGTGGACAGGTTCGCGCGCTAGTGATTATTCCAACTAGGGCTAGGGATGCATCGAAATGAAAATTTGTCGCTTAAGCCAAATATTATTAAACGCTTGGCCGAATATTGAGTCCCAAATACTTAATATCGTTGTTTAGTTTTTCATTAGTTTTTGCAGATGAACCCTCCAGATTAGTGTTGTCACGATACCAAAAGTGGGACCCACTGTGTGATACCAATGAAAATATCATGGTTCTGAGTAGTATCAGGATACCACAGCAAACATGAGGCAGATGTGCCTTTTGTCATTTATAAAAAGATAAATCACTTTTCTATAATACATCAATGATATTTCAATGGAATAAATTACTTATTGACGTATTCATACTTCAAAAACAGCATCAATAAGTGATTAACATGGGGGGGATCAAAATAAAATAAATAAATAAAATAAGAATCAACCAGCCACCCTCCTCCCCTGACAAGTAAAGAACAGTCCCTTCATAAGTAAAGAACAGTCCCTAAAGTGCGGTGAGGTTTGTGGGCCGTGAACGGCTCGTTTCTCCTCTGACACGTCACATACCTGTGTTCGGCTGGCTCGGCTGTTCAGGTACTTCTGGGCAGTCCACACGCCAAGAAGAGGATATTATTGGAGCCGACTTCTCCTCGCCGGTAAACTGATGGCTGCCGTATTTGACAGGAATACATATTCCTGTCAAATATGGAATGTGTCTGTGACCCCCGTTCAACCCACAATCGGTGGGATTTGCCTTTCGTTTCTGCTGCTGGTTGAAATCTGTAGGCTGCTCGCACAGTGTGCTGAATGATTTAAGCCTATTTTGCTCGCTCAAAACTATTTTTAGTCGCAAATGCGAGTGTTGTGATGGGCGGATCGCCACACTGCCAACATTTTAATCCGCCTGTCACGGCACGCTGTTTGATTGCGTTATCAAAACCGCGCCGCTATTATTCGGCCATGCTTTTAACTTATTCCACCGAATACCGAATGTGTGGTTTTTTGCATTGTTCGGCCGAATATATTCGGTTACCGAATATTAGGTGCATCCCTAACTAGGGCTGCCACTAACGATTATTTTCATTGTCGACTAATCTGTCGATTATTTCTTCGATTAGTCGACTAATCATTTCATCGAAAAATGTGTTAAAATGTTGAAAAATGTCGGTCTGTCTTGCCCAAACCCCAAAATTACGTCATCTAATGTCTTGTTTTGTACTCACGCCAAAGGGTTTTAGTTGACTGTCACGGGATAGTGTGTAAAGCTGCCAATATCTGAACGTAAGAAGCTGCAGTAAGAGTATTTTGGGTACTTTTATAGTACTTTTCTATGAAAAATGACTCAAACCGATTAGTCGACTACTAAAATAGTCACAGATTAATTTAATAGTCGATTAGTCATCGATTAGTCGACTAATCGTGGCAGCCCTAATTCCAACATTTGGAGAATTAATATTCAGCGCTACAAATGGGTAAGTACATGAAACATGTGCCTGTCAGGTCTCGCTTGGTCAGGAGGAAGATGTGTATAGTGGCTGAGAGAGGTCACAACACATGCAAACTCCTGCTTTTTGTTGAATACCGCAACCATTCGCTCGTGACTTACGCGGAAAATCTGTGTCTCTTCCATTTTCGAGCTTGCTCGCGAAAGCAGTGCGACTCAAGCAGCATGTAGAACGGATGTGGTGTGGATGCTCTAACCTGTTAACATGCTTGCCGAAATGAAAACGCGAGTACGGCTGCAGCGCCGCATGCTGCATATGGATGCGCTGCAGGGTACGGACGGATGTAATGCAGTGCTGCAGCGTACGGACGGATGTAATGCAGTGCTGCAGCATACTGACTGATGTAATGCAGCCCTGCAGCATACGGATGGATGTAATGCAGCACTGCAGCATACGGATGGATGTAATGCAGCCCTGCAGCATACAGACCAATGTAATGCAGCCCTGCAGCATATGGATGGATGTAATGCAGCCCTGCAGCATACGGATGGATGTAATGCAGCACTGCAGCATACGGATGGATGTAATGCAGCCCTGCAGCATACGGACGGATGTAATGCAGCGCTGCAGGGTACGGACGGATGTAGTGCAGTGCTGCAGCGTATGGACGGATGTATTGCAGTGCTGCAGCATACGGACGGATGTTATGCAGCCCTGCAGCATACAGACCGATGTAATGCAGCGCTGCAGCATATGGATGGATGTAATGCAGCACTGCATCATATGGATGTAATGCAGCCCTGCAGCATACGGATGGATGTAATGCAGCACTGCAGCATACGGATGGATGTAATGCAGCGCTGCAGGGTACGGACGGATGTAATGCAGTGCTGCAGCATACGGATGTAATGCAGTGCTGCAGCATACGGATGTAATGCAGCACTGCATCATATGGATGTAATGCAGCACTGCAGCATACGGATGGATGTAATGCAGCCCTGCAGCATACGGACGGATGTAATGCAGCGCTGCAGGGTACGGACGGATGTAATGCAGTGCTGCAGCGTACGGACGGATGTATTGCAGTGCTGCAGCGTACTGACTGATGTAATGCAGCCCTGCAGCATACTGACTGATGTAATGCAGCCCTGCAGCATACTGACTGATGTGATGCAGCCCTGCAGCATACTGACTGATGTAATGCAGCCCTGCAGCATACAGATGGATGTAATGCAGCGCTGCAGCATACAGATGGATGTAATGCAGCACTGTAGTATACAGACCGATGTAATGCAGCGCTGCAGCATACGGACGGATGTTATGCAGCGCTGCAGCATAAGGACTGGTGTAATGCAGCACTGCAGCATACGGACTGATGTTATGCAGTGCTGCAGCATACAGACCGATGTAATGCAGCGCTGCAGCGTAAGGACTGATGTAATGCATCACTGTAGCATATGGACGGATGTTATGCAGCCCTGCAGCATACAGACCGATGTAATGCAGCGCTGCAGCATACAGATGGATGTAATGCAGCACTGCAGCATACGGACAGATGTTATGCAGTGCTGCAGCATGCAGACCGATGTAATGCAGCGCTGCAGCGTAAGGACTGATGTAATGCAGCACTGCAGCATACGGACGGATGTTATGCAGCCCTGCAGCATACGGACTGATGTAATGCAGTGCTGCAGCATATGGACAGCTGTAATGTAGTGCCGCAGCATACGGATGGATGTAATGCAGCACTGCATCATACAGATGTAATGCAGCCCTGCAGCATACGGACTGATGTAATGCAGCGCTGCAGGGTACGGACTGATGTAATGCAGCGCTGCAGGGTACGGACAGATGTAATGCAGTGCTGCAGCGTACGGACGGATGTATTGCAGTGCTGCAGCATACTGACTGATGTAATGCTTCACTGCAGCAAACTGACTGATGTAATGCAGCCCTGCAGCATACTGACTGATGTAATGCAGCCCTGCAGCATACGGATGGATGTAATGCAGCACTGCAGCATACAGATGGATGTAATGCAGCACTGTAGCATACAGACCGATGTAATGCAGCGCTGCAGCATACGGACGGATGTTATGCAGTACTGCAGCATACAGACCGATGTAATGCAGAGCTGCAGCGTAAGGACTGGTGTAATGCAGCACTGCAGCATATGGACGGATGTTATGCAGCCCTGCAGCATACAGACCGATGTAATGCAGCGCTGCAGCATACGGACGGATGTTATGCAGTGCTGCAGCATACAGACCGATGTAATGCAGCGCTGCAGCGTAAGGACTGATGTAATGCAGCACTGTAGCATATGGACGGATGTTATGCAGCCCTGCAGCATACGGACTGATGTAATGCAGTGCCGCAGCATACGGACAGCTGTAACGTAGTGCTGCAGCATACGGACGGATGTAATGCAGTGCTGCAGCGTAAGGACTGATGTAATGCAGCGCTGCAGCATACGGACTGATGTAATGCAGCGCCGCAGCATACGGACTGATGTAATGCAGCGCCGCAGCATACGGACTGATGGAAGGCAGTGCTGCAGCATACGGACTGGTGTAACGCAGCGGGTGTAACGCTCAATCAATTTTATTTTATTTATAAAGCCCAATATCACAAATCACAATTTGCCTCACAGGGCTTTGCAGCATACAACATCCCTCTGTCCTTATGACCCTCACAGCTGATCAGGAACGCCCCCCCCCCCAAAAAAAAAACAAAACAGTAGAAACCTCAGGAAGAGCAACTGAGGAGGGATCCCTCTTCCAGGATGGACAGACGTGCAATAGTGCTGCACGATTTGATAAAAATGTGCGATTGCAATTATGGTGGACAATATTGGGATTTGCGATTGCAATTGCGATTACAATATAATTACAATAAAATATAATAAATACATGGTATCATGAGTCTTTTTGTTTGATTCAGTGTTTCCCTACATTATATTAGGGGGACACTGACCTGACATAGTTATTGTTGTAGACAGACAGTGTGTCAATGACCATCAACAGACTGAGCACAGTCAAACACGCTGCTCACACAGCACCGCAGCACGACACTGTACACACAGCGGAGCGAGCCTGTGTTGCGTTCAGGCGTTGTCACGTAAATGACAAATTCCAGCACGCCATAGCACAACACAGCAGCATGTCAAGTGGGCCGAACCCGAGCAAAATTGCTCAATTTTTCATTTGTTATGGAGTCCATGATTTTCCTGTGACACTTAGAAATGTTTGCTTAACTGTGCTTGGATGTTGTTTTATGAGGCTCTGGCGGCTTTCAGTTGTCTCTTTGTCTTTAACGTTACACTGCTCAGCTTTCTCTCACATGCACTCTTCCTACTTTTCCCTGTGCTGTCTCAAGTGCTGATATAGATTGGTCGTGTTGCCGCAGGACGTGGCGACTTTAACTTTTAAACTTACACAGCACGTCTTTCTGTTCAGCGTCGCCGTACCTGAATCCAAAGTATCGCCATGTAACAGACGTTTTTTTCACCACCAACTCAGCCTGTTCATGGTCGAGCTCATGCTCTTCTCCAGCGTCTGTGTTGGTCACTGCTGCACGCCGGCTGCACGCACCAATCAATCAATCAATCAATCACTTTATTTATAGAGCACTTTTCATACATAAAATGTATCACAAAGTGCTGTACATTACAGAACACAAGCAGGAAAGGATCAGGGAGTACAAAATAAAATACAAAATCCCACCCACCCTTCCAGCCCACATTTAACACAGACCCCCCCCCCCCCCCCCCGCACACACACACACACACACACACACACACACACATACACACACAAAAACACACTCTCTCACACACACAGGGACACCAAGTCAGGACTCAGCAGGAAGCCACAGAGGACCGAGGAAACGCTATCTTGAACGAAAATGGGGAAACACAGGAGCTAAAGCTAAACTGATAAAACCATGACAAGATATAGGAAAATCATAAAATGCTAAAAAATGATTAAAGTAAAACTGTTTTAAAACCAAACAATAAAAGAAAATAAACAAAAAGTGTTAAAACATAGGTTAGTAACTCTGAGACTAAAGTCGAGTAAAATACATAAGATTAAAAGAGTAAACTAAAAGAGAGGCTAAAAGAATAAAGCAAAAAAAAAAAAAAATCAGCTAAAAGCCAGACTAAAAAGGTAGGTTTTTAGTTTGCTTTTAAAAATATGAACAGTAGGTGCTGCTCTCAGGTCCTCAGGTAGACTGTTCCACAGATGGGGGCCATAGTAATGAAATGATGCCTCACCGTACGTTTTGGTTCTAACTTTGGGAACTATTAAAAGACCACTACCTGCACCAGGATAGCTTGTGGGCGTGATGTCAACAAACTCCACACACAGGAGAGGCAGTGACGTTCACAGGCACAAATGTTAACATTTATTTAGCCCACATTAAATCGCAAATCGCAGCCTTTTATGCGGTTATGTAATCGCACAGCCTGACATCGTGGTTGCGATAAGATTAATTGTGCAGCACTAGTACAGAACAGATCAGCATAATAAATTAACAGTAATCTGTATGACACAATGAGACAGAAGGAGAGACAGAGACAGAGACAGAGAGAGAGACAGAGAGAGATGCAGGACAGACGGTAATGACAGTAGCTTACAACAACATTAATGAAAGTAATAATATTATAATTATAGTTCTGGCTACTGAGGTACAATATGTTGAAAGTATATATTAATATATGATAGTATGCATATGTGACAATAGTCATATGTGTATAATAACAGTAGAAGTATGACTAATGACTAATGATGGCAGCAGCAGCAGGAGGCATCTGGCAGGACCACGGCAGCAGCAGCACAACCAACACGAGTTAGTGACATGCAGTAACAGGACATGAGAGAGAGAGAGAAGGTGCCCGGTGTATTATAGGGGGGTCCTCCGGCAGACTAGGCCTAAGTCAGCCTAACTAGGGGCTGGTACAGGGCAAGCCTGAGCCAGCCCTAACTATAAGCTTTATCAAAGAGGAAAGTCTTAAGTCTAGTCTTAAATGTGGAGACGGTGTCTGCCTCCCGGACCGTAACAGGAAGATGATTCCACAGGAGAGGAGCCTGATAGCTGAAGGCTCTGGCTCCTGATCTACTTTTGGAGACTTTAGGGACCACGAGTAACCCTGCGTTCTCAGAGCGCAGTGTTCTGGTGGGATAATATGGCACTATGAGCTCTCTAAGATATGACGGAGCTTGACCATTGAGAGCTTTATAAGTTAACAGTAGGATTTTAAATTCAATTCTGGATTTTACAGGGAGCCAGTGCAGAGAAGCTAAAACAGGAGAAATATGATCTTGTTTCTTAGTTCCTGTTAGTACACGTGCTGCTGCATTCTGAATTAGCTTAGTTAATTGATCAGTTTCTTCTGGCTTCATCGATAAATACAACTGTGTGAGACTCCGCCTCTGCCCTTTTATCTCATGTCCTGCTTCAGTCAAGACGTGCTGACGTATTGCGGTAAGCGAGTTGTGTCATTTCCGGTGTTTCTGTGACAGCGTCTCTGTACTGCTCTGGTGAATTCTGCTAGCCTGCTTTCTCACTTCAGTTGCTTTAACGTCTACTTCAAGTCTTAACCCAC
Source organism: Epinephelus lanceolatus (assembly GCF_041903045.1). NCBI lineage: Eukaryota > Metazoa > Chordata > Actinopteri > Perciformes > Serranidae > Epinephelus > Epinephelus lanceolatus. The sequence goes on from NC_135743.1 coordinate 202,184, forward strand.
AGTGGTTCTGTTTAAGCACTTACAGCTCTCCTCCTTTCTACGACTTTCTCGCTAATCTCTTAGCTGTTGTGGTAGTTACTAGCCTTTGTAGCTACATTAGCTTTACAGCTAGCGATGGCTTCTCCTTCTGCTCTTTCTTGCTCGGTGTGCCAAATGTTCAGCTATGCCTCTGCCTACTTTAGCGACAGTGGTAATTGTAATAAGTGTAGCTTATTTGCTGCGTTGGAGGCGAGGCTTAGTGAATTAGAAGCGCAGCTCCACACCATGGAAAACCATTCAGTAGCTGCGGTAGTTAGCCAGCCCCCTGTAGCTGGTGCTGAGCCACATAGCATAGCCTTAGCCTCTGCTAACTGTCCTCCGGCAACTCCCGTGCAGCCGGGAGGCTGGGTAACTGTTCGTGAGAGGCGCAGCTCCAAGCCGAAGCCCACGGCTCACCACCAGCCTGTTCACGTTTCCAACCGCTTTTCCCCACTCAGCGACACACCCGCTGAGGATAAAACTCTGGTTATTAGCAGCTCTATTCTGAGGAACGTGAAGTTAGCAACACCAGCGGCCATAGTCAAATGTATCCCTGGGGCCAGAGCGGGCGACATTGAGTCAAATTTAAAACTGCTGGCTAAAGCTAAACGTAGATTCAGTAAGATTGTTATTCACGTCGGCGGCAATGACACCCGGTTACGCCAATCGGAGGTCACTAAAATTAATATTGCCTCGGTGTGTGAATATGCAAAAACGATGTCGGACTCCGTAGTTTTCTCTGGACCCCTCCCAAATCTGACCAGTGATGACATGTTTAGCCGCATGTCATCACTTAATCGCTGGCTGTCCAGGTGGTGTCCAGCAAACGATGTGGGTTTCGTTAATAATTGGCAAACTTTCTGGGGAAAACCTGGTCTTATTAGGAGAGACGGCATTCATCCCACTTTGGATGGAGCTGCTCTCATTTCTAGGAACCTGGCAAACTTTATTAGTAATTTAAATCCCTGACAACCCAGAGTTGAGACCAGGACTCGGAGACGCAGTCTTATACGACTCTCTGAGCTTCTAGTTCAGTTACCCAGCCATAGTTTTCATAGTTTTATACAAACGGTGTCTGTCCCCCGACCACCTACATTATTTAAATCTAAAATTAAACAAAGAGGAGTTGTGCATAACAACCTCATAAAAATTAAAACCTCTTCTGTGACAGAAAGACAAAACAGGAGAATTAAATGCAGACTGTTAAATATCAGGTCTCTATCGTCTAAAGCAGTGTTAGTAAACGAATTAATATCAGATAATCATACTGATTTACTCAGTCTCACAGAAACCTGGCTGTGTCAAGATGAATATGTCAGTCTCAATGAATCCACTCCTCCCAGTCATAATAATACCCACATTCCTCGAGGCAGCGGCCGAGGAGGGGGAGTTGCAGCCATTTTTAACTCTAGTCTGTTAATCAGCCCTAAACCTAAACTAGACTATAATTCATTTGAAAGCCTCGTTCTTAGTCTTTTACATCCGACCTGGAAAACCTCGCAGCCACTTTTATTTGTTATAGTGTACCGTGCTCCTGGCCCGTATTCTGAATTTGTATCTGAATTCTCAGAGTTTTTATCCAGTTTAGTTCTTAAATCAGATAAAATTATTATTGTAGGCGATTTTAACATTCATGTCGACGTTGATAATGACTCCCTGGCTACCGCGTTTATCTCATTATTAGACTCCATTGGCTTCAGTCAGGGTGTACATGAACCCACTCATTGTTTTAACCATACCCTCGATCTAGTTCTGACGTATGGAATTGAAATTGATAACCTAAAAGTCTTTCCACAGAATCCCTCGCTATCGGATCATTATCCGATTACTTTTGATTTCTTTTTACCCGATTACACGCCACTCAGCAACAGTTACTATACTAGATGTTGAATTCAAGGAAAAGATTACTCCGTCGTTAAATTCAATACCAAGTCCCTCAGTAACAGAGATTTCCTGTACCGACTTTGATCATTTTGTCGATAGCACCGTAGGCTCGCTGCGAACAACACTTGACTCTGTAGCTCCTCTTAAAAAGAAGTTAAAAAAGCAAAGAAAGTTCGCTCTTTGGTATAACTCTCAAACCCGTAAGTTAAAACAAATATCGCGAAAATTTGAAAGGAATTGGCGATTAACCAAACTGGAAGAATCTCGTTTAATCTGGACAGACAGTCTCAAAACTTATAAGAGGGGCCTCCGCAATGCCAGAGCAAACTATTACTCAGCATTAATAGAAGAAAACAAGAACAACCCCAGGTTTCTTTTCAGCTCTGTAGCCAGGCTGACTGAGAGTCAAAGCTCTATTGAGCCTTGTATTCCTTTAGCCCTTAGCAGTAATGATTTTATGAGCTTTTTTAATGACAAAATTCTAACTATTAGAGGCAAAATTCATGACCTCCTGTCCTCAGATAGTACCTATCTAACTTCAAACACAGCTGTAAGACCTAATATATATTTAGATTGCTTCTCCCCAATTTCTCTTCAAGAATTGACAGCAGTGATTTCTTCATCTAAATCATCATCGTGTCTCTTAGACCCCATCCCAACTAGGCTACTTAAGGAGATCTTTCCTTTAGTTAACACTCATATATTAGATATGATCAATATATCCCTATTAACAGGCTATGTACCACAGTCTTTTAAGATAGCTGTAATTAAACCTCTACTAAAAAAGCCCACCCTGGATCCAGAGGTGTTAGCCAACTATAGACCAATATCTAATCTTCCCTTTATGTCAAAGATCCTTGAGAAAGTAGTCGCAGACCAGCTGTGTGATTTTCTCCATGATAATAATTTATTTGAGGAATTTCAGTCAGGATTTAGAGTGCATCATAGCACTGAGACAGCACTAGTTATAAATTACAAATGATCTTCTGATTGCTTCAGACAAAGGACTTATCTCTGTACTTGTTTTATTAGATCTTAGTGCGGCGTTTGACACAATTGACCATCAAATTCTACTGCAGAGACTGGATCACTTAATTGGCCTAAAAGGTTCTGCATTAAGTTGGTTTAAATCTTATTTATCTGATCGTTTTCAGTTTGTTGACGTTCATAATGAATCATCCTTACGTACCAAAGTTTGTTTTGGAGTTCCGCAAGGTTTTGTACTCGGACCAATCCTATTTACTCTATATATGCTTCCTTTAGGTAACATCATTAGAAATCACTCTATAAATTTCCATTGTTATGCGGATGATACTCAGTTGTATTTATCGATGAAGCCAGAAGAAAGTAATCAATTAACTAAACTCCATAACTGCCTTAAAGACATAAAAACTTGGATGAGCACCAATTTCCTGATGTTAAATTCAGACAAAACTGAAGTTATTGTTCTTGGCCCCAAACAACTCAGAGACTCTTTATCTGATGACATAGTTTCTCTAGATGGCATTGCTCTGGCCTCTAGCACTACCGTAAGAAACCTCGGAGTAATATTTGATCAAGATTTGTCTTTTAATTCTCATTTAAAACAAACCTCACGGACTGCATTTTTTCATCTGCGTAATATTGCGAAAATTAGGCCTATCCTGACCCGAAAAGATGCAGAAAAATTGGTCCACGCTTTTGTTACCTCTAGGCTGGATTACTGTAACTCTCTATTATCAGGTAGCTCTAGTAAGTCCTTAAAAACTCTCCAGCTAATTCAGAATGCAGCAGCACGTGTACTAACAGGAACTAAGAAACGAGATCATATTTCTCCTGTTTTAGCTTCTCTGCACTGGCTCCCTGTAAAATCCAGAATTGAATTTAAAATCCTACTGTTAACTTATAAAGCTCTCAATGGTCAAGCTCCATCATATCTTAGTGAGCTCATAGTGCCATATTATCCCACCAGAACACTGCGCTCTGAGAACGCAGGGTTACTCGTGGTCCCTAAAGTCTCCAAAAGTAGATCAGGAGCCAGAGCCTTCAGCTATCAGGCTCCTCTCCTGTGGAATCATCTTCCTGTTACGGTCCGGGAGGCAGACACCGTCTCCACATTTAAGACTAGACTTAAGACTTTCCTCTTTGATAAAGCTTATAGTTAGGGCTGGCTCAGGCTTGCCCTGTACCAGCCCCTAGTTAGGCTGACTTAGGCCTAGTCTGCCGGAGGACCCCCCTGTAATACACCGGGCACCTTCTCTCCTTCTCTCTCTCTCTCTTGTATTCTATTACTGCATCTTGCTAACTCGGCCATTCTGGATGTCACTAACTCGGCTTCTTCTCCGGAGCCTTTGTGCTCCACTGTCTCTCAGATTAACTCATATCACAGCGGTGCCTGGACAGCGTGACGTGTGTGGTTGTGCTGCTGCCGTGGTCCTGCCAGATGCCTCCTGCTGCTGCTGCCATCATTAGTCATTAGTCATACTTCTACTGTTATTATACACATATGACTATTGTCACGCATGTATACTGCCAGATATTAATACATACTTTCAACATATTGTACCACAGTAGCCAGAACTATAACTATAATATTATTACTTTCAATAATGTTGTTGTAAGCTACTGTCATTACCTGCATCTCTCTCTCTGTCTCTCTCTCTGTCTCATTGTGTCATGCGGATTACTGTTAATTTATTATGCTGATCTGTTCTGTACGACATCTATTGCACGTCTGTCCGTCCTGGAAGAGGGATCCCTCCTCAGTTGCTCTTCCTGAGGTTTCCACCGTTTTTTTTCCCCGTTAAAGGGGTTTTTTTTTGGGGAGTTTTTCCTTATCCGCTGCGAGGGTCATAAGGACAGAGGGATGTTGTATGCTGTAAAGCCCTGTGAGGCAAATTGTGATTTGTGATATTGGGCTTTATAAATAAAATTGATTGATTGATTGATTGATTGTATCATCCGCATAACAATTGAAATTTACAGAGTGATTTTATATATAGAGTGAATAGGATTGGTCCGAGCACAGAACCTTGTGGAACTCCAAAACAAACTTTAGTATGTAGAGATGATTCATCAGTAACGTGAGCGAACTGAAAACGATCAGATAAATAAGACAGGGTTCCTCCGCAAGTATGGAAAGTATGGAAATAAATTTGATCAATTTCCAGGTATTAAAAAGTATGGAAATGAAAAATAAAGTATGGAAAAATATTTATGTTTCCAGACTATTACCACTGTTCTAAAATACTGTTTTCTAAAATAGAAAATTAGGTATTTCCAAAAATAATTTAATCAATCCAGATCGTGTTTTATGCCGAGCCAAGCACAGTTTGTGTGAAAGCAAACGTCTCAGAAAACATACTGCCCCATTTACGTGATTGACAAGTGGTATGTCCAGTCCGCTGCCCCATGACCCTCCTCCAGCCCCCCAGGTATAAAATTTCACTCCAACACTGCACCTTCAACAAGAAGACGAGTTTCACGTGGTTCTTAATGGGTAGATGCAAGTTTTTGGATGGATGGCTTGACAATACCGTATATAAATACTGGTTGGCCAAGGATTCCCAGTTCACACACAGAGCTAGATGCAAGCTTTGTGTGAAATCGTTTGACATCGCCAACATGGGGGAGAAGGCGATTTTGAGCCACATAGAAGGAAAAAACACAGACGTCTTGTTATTGCATCGCTTGCACCCAGAATCCCAACCTTTTTGCCTCAGCCCAGACATTGAACTGAGTTTTTATTTGCATGCCATTATGGTACTTGGCTACAGTCACCTATTAAGAATAATTAAATATGATGTGAAATATGATACACTGATATATTTACTCAGATGTCGCATATTCTCTGAGAAAAAAACAAACAAAAAACGCAGAGAAGCCTGGAAATTAGGGTATGGAAAAGTATGGAATTTTGAAATTCCAAATGTGTAGGAACCCTGATAAGATTTAAATCAGCTTAGTGCAGAACCTTTTAGGCCAATTAAATGTTCCAGTCTCTGTAGCAGAATTTGATACAGCATACAGACAGATGTAACGCAGCGCTGCATGATGAGTCACTGAGAATAATTAAAAACATTTATGTTCATTTAGTTAATAAAATGATTTCTGTCACTTTGAAAAGGTTCAAGTCAAGGTCATGTCCCGAGTCTCTGGAGTTAAAGTCGAGTCTTTGTTGATTTGTGTCGAATCCAAAGTCCTGAGCTGTCCCTCAGTGGTGTGTCTGTCTTTCAATGATGTCTCTGTGTGTCTGTCCGTCAGTAATGTCTGTCTCTGTCTCTGTCTTAGCTGGATGCAGGGTGTGGTTCGTGGCTCTGGTGCAGTCCTTCAATCACTACAGTGGGATCAGTCAGAGACTGGTGAGTGGGGGTTACCATAAAATTTGATCTGACCAGACTCCTCCTCTTCCTCTTGTCTTTAGGAGACTTTGTCCAATCACAGGTCATTTCAGACAGATGAGTGTGCACGTCGCCTCAGATGGTCAAAGTCTGATTCCTACAACTGTTTACACTGCAGAGCAACATGAGACGGACAGACAGACAGAGACACAGACAGACAGACAGACAGACAGAGACACAGACAGACAGACAGACAGACTGATGAAACAGAGTCTGACAATAATCTGAATAAAACTCAAGTCAGTTTCAGAGATGGGGAGAAAATGATGCTAACAGTTTAGCCTTATGCTAACAGGAGCTAAAAGCTCACAGCTGTAGTGTAAAGTTCATGTTGACGTAGCTAACGTTAGCTACAGCCTCGAATCACAGTATGTCCTCTGCCTCACTACCCGCCGCCACAGACCACCTTACCGGGTGGAGAGCAGGAAGCAGCTCCAGAGACTGACCTCCAGTCAGCGATGGCAGCAACCTGAATCCAGCCAGATCAAACCCTGACTCCAAGAAACTGCACAGCCCCACCTCCCCACCAGATAAGAAAACCTTCTGTTGCTGCTGTTACACAGGTTAGACCTGATGCTTCTGCTGGAAACCAGCACCCTGTCGGACCTGATGCTGTCACACCTGACACTGTCACACCTGATGCTGCCACACCTGACACTGTCACACCTCATGCTGCCACACCTGATGCTGCCACACCTGACGCTGTCACACCTGACGCTGCCACACCTGACGCTGTCACACCTGACGCTGTCACACCTGATGCTGCCACATCTAACACTGTCACACCTGACGCTGTCCTGTCACACCTGATGCTGCCACACCTGACGCTGTCACACCTGATGGTGTCACACCTGATGGTGCCACACCTGACACTGTCACACCTGATGCTGCAACACCTAATGCTGCCACACCTGACGCTGTCACACCTGATGCTGTCAACCTGATGCAGCCACATCTGACACTGTCACACCTGATGCTGTCAACCTGATGCAGCCACATCTGACACTGTCACACCTGATGCTGTCAACCTGATGCAGCCACATCTGACACTGTCACACCTGATGCTGCCACATCTGACACTGTCACACCTGATGCAGTCACACCTGATGCTGTCACACCTGATGCTGTCACACCTGATGCTGCCACATCTGACACTGTCACACCTGATGCTGCCACACCTGATGCTGTCACACCTGATGCTGCCACACCTGATGCTGCCACACCTGATGCTGTCACACCTGATGCTGCCACATCTGACACTGTCACACCTGATGCTGTCACACCTGATGCTGCCACACCTGATGCTGCCACATCTGACACTGTCACACCTGACGCTGTCACACCTGACACTGTCACACCTGACGCTGTCACACCTGACACTGTCACACCTGATGCTGCCACACCTGATGCTGCCACACCTGATGCTGTCACACCTGATGCTGCCACATCTGACACTGTCACACCTGATGCTGTCACACCTGATGCAGTCACACCTGATGCTGTCACACCTGACGCTGCCACATCTGACACTGTCACACCTCATGCTGTCACACCTGACGCTGCCACACCTGATGCTGTCACACCTGATGCTGCCACACCTGATGCTGTCACACCTGACGCTGCCACATCTGACACTGTCACACCTGATGCTGTCACACCTGATGCTGCCACACCTGATGCTGTCACACCTGATGCTGCCACATCTGACACTGTCACACCTCATGCTGTCACACCTCATGCTGCCACACCTGATGCTGTCACACCTGATGCTGCCACACCTGATGCTGCCACATCTGATGCTGTCACACCTGATGCTGCCACATCTGACACTGTCATACCTGATGCTGTCACACCTGATGCTGCCACACCTGATGCTGCCACATCTGACACTGTCACACCTGACGCTGTCACACCTGACACTGTCACACCTGACGCTGTCACACCTGACACTGTCACACCTGATGCTGCCACACCTGATGCTGCCACACCTGATGCTGTCACACCTGATGCTGCCACATCTGACGCTGTCACACCTGATGCTGCCACACCTGATGCTGTCACACCTGATGCTGTCACACCTGATGCTGCCACATCTGACACTGTCACACCCGACGCTGTCACACCCGACACTGTCACACCTGATGCTGTCACACCTGATGCTGCCACATCTGACGCTGTCACACCTGATGCTGCCACACCTGATGCTGTCACACCTGACGCTGTCACACCTGATGCTGCCACATCTGACACTGTCACACCCGACGCTGTCACACCTGACACTGTCACACCTGATGCTGTCACACCTGATGCAGCCACATCTGACACTGTCACACCTGATGCTGTCACACCTGATGCTGCCACACCTGACGCTGCCACATCTGACACTGTCACACCTGACGCTGTCACACCTGATGCTGCCACACCTGATGCTGTCACACCTGACGCTGCTGCTGTCACACCTGACGCTGCTGCTGTCACACCTGACGCTGTCCCACCTGACGCTGTCCCACCTGACGCTGTCCCACCTGACGCTGCTGCACCTGACGCTGCCACACCTGACGCTGCCACATCTGACACTGTCACACCTGACGCTGTCACACCTGATGCAGCCACACCTGACACTGTCACACCTGATGCTGTCACACCTGATGCTGCCACACCTGACGCTGCCACATCTGACACTGTCACACCTGACGCTGTCACACCTGATGCTGCCACACCTGATGCTGTCACACCTGACGCTGCTGCTGTCACACCTGACGCTGCTGCTGTCACACCTGACGCTGTCCCACCTGACGCTGTCCCACCTGACGCTGTCCCACCTGACGCTGCTGCACCTGACGCTGCCACACCTGACGCTGCCACATCTGACACTGTCACACCTGACGCTGTCACACCTGATGCTGCCACACCTGATGCTGTCACACCTGACGCTGCTGCTGTCACACCTGACGCTGCTGCACCTGACGCTGTCGCACCTGACGCTGCCGCACCTGACGCTGTCCCACCTGACGCTGTCGCACCTGACGCTGCCGCACCTGACGCTGTCGCACCTGACGCTGTCACACCTGACGCTGTCGCGTTCAGGGCCAGCCCAAGCCTCCATGGGGCCCTCAGCAAAATTTGATTTTGGGGCCCTCTATTACTGCCAGTAATACTGATTATTCATCATTCACTCACCTGCTGTAAGTTATTTTATGTTCTACTCTGTCATCACTTGTAAAACTAGATGTGAGAACTTTTTGTTGTAGTTAGATTGTAATCCACAGTGATTAAGGCCATGGAAGCAGACAACAGATTTGCAAACTTGCAGAAAAATCTTTCAATTAATATTTGGCAAAGTCAGCAACTCCCCCTACTGGCCACACAGAGAATCAATACATAAAACCTCAAAGAGCAGCCTGGCATGTTTTACCCATTTATGGTTTTTATTCTGAAATGGTAGCAAATTCAGCTACAAGAGCAGCCTGGGGTTGATTTACACTTAATATTAAAAGTGATATAGTACAAAGTGGGATACCAAATGTCATCTAGGCCAACTAAAAGTAACAAAAGAAACCAATCATTTACTGTAAACACAATCTGCTTTATTATTTTTTGTTTTAAATAAACTGCAACACAGAGGGGACAGTGGGCACAGTGGATGGAGCAGAGGATGGAGATGGACCTAAGATGAAAAACAACAACAAAAGCAAGTCATGTTAGATGTCATACTACACACGAAAATTATGCTGCCTATTTTCTAAGTAAAATAGTACAGCTATAGCTTGTAGTAAGAAAACAATCTGCCAGTGGAACAACTGAAAATTGCTAGAGAAGTTTTGAAATAATATCATTTGTCTAAAAACATCTCCCTTTTCATATGATTATGTCTTATATTACAAATGATTAATCTCAGAATGTTCTGCAGTACACTGAGCAATTACAAAGGTTGTTTTGTTGTTAACTTACCAGGTAGAGCTGAGGTTGCAGCAGACACAGAGGGGACAGTAGGCACAGAGCAGAGGATGGAGATGGACCCAAGATGAAAAACATGTCCTTTGTAATATAATTATATCTTATATTAGTATATCTTAATGAGATAATTTGACTAGAAATTAAATATATATGGTGACAGTTTTTCCCTCACCTGATTCATTAGCCTGGGCTGAGCCTGAGGAGGTGGACTGCACCTGGGCTGAGTCATTGCCTCCTCCAAAATACTTTAACAGTGCTCCTGGGGAAGTTTCATATAACGTATGAGCATAAAAGGGAGTTGATGTAAAAGGAATATGTTTATTTACTCACATAAATTACTATGCTCTGCAGCAAACAACAAATCTCAAACTATAAGTGAAGTTAATTCATTAATGCAAAAACATATTGCTAGCAAACGTCACCACGTAATTAATAAGTTGTTAATAAACATTTGCTATCAAACGTTATCAAAAACGTTGTTTTGATGCCAAAAATGACCCATATATATGTGTGTATATATACACACCAAGAATCAACTTATTCAAAGTAGGCTATTACACAAACACAAAAACGTTAGCTTGAATAGTAAGCTATCTAACCTCTAACCAGTTAAAAGATACATTTCTCTAGTTTTGAACTAACGTTAGCTAGCTAATTTGCTATTATAGGCTAACATAGTTGGAACAAAATATCAACAATAATTAGGGACTTTCTTAATTTGAGGAAACTTTTCAAAATCTCCTTGACACCAAATGTTACATTACCAAGACATGCAAACATACCTTTATCTTGTTGTTTTTTCTCCTCTTCCTCTTTCTTCCTCTTTCTTCCTTCTGTCCCTGAAGGGTATGTCCTTTGTTGCGACAATATTAGGCCTTCCACCTGCTCCTAGCTCCTTGGACGCGCAGTGCGCACTGCAGGCTGGATGCACACCTTACCAGCGGAGGTCTGACGTTTAGAGCAGAGAGGCAGTAGGAAACTACGCTCTGTTAACATAATACTGTCTTTTTGTTTGATAATATGTGAATCATCATCACTCACACGTCGAAAAAAAGAATTAATTTGTTCTTCTTTTTTTTTTCTTTTTTGAAGTTAATTGCTCTTGGGGGCCCCCTAGTGGTCACGGGGCCCTAAGCAGGAGCTTAGTTCGCTTATACCTTGGGCCGGCTCTGACTGGAGGTCAGTCTCCAGAGCTGCTGCCCACTCTCCTCCCAGCAAGGTGGTCTGTAGCGGAGCGAGGAGGAGGAGGAGGCATAGGGGCGTGGTCTATAGTGTTTGGCTGCAAGCAGCTAGAAAGTGTCTGAGAGTGAAATGAGATGAAATAAACCAGCATATGGAAACACTGAGTCACTGTATGAAGTGTGTGGTTGTCTGGTGGGCGGAGCTTAGGACAGAGAGGGGACAACTGTCTGATTTCTGTCCACCTCAGCTTTAATCTGTAAATCACAGACTGACAGGGAGCGAGGTCACTGGGGTCACTGGTGCAGCCTTACTGTATGATAGCCTTTGGCTGGGCGCCATGACATTGAATGATGTCACTGAATGGGTGTGTCCTCAGGGTGTCAGCCTGTCACAGGCTAAAGAGAAGGGTCAGCTGGTTTTCCTGGAGGGTCTGAAGGAGTCGCTGTCTGTTCTGATTCCTCAAGAGACTGAAGCAGGAAGTGACGTCATGGACTTCCTCAGGTACAAGCAAACAATCACTCTGACTGCAGTATGTGTATGACATCACTGATGACCTGTAAACAATGTGTACATAAACATAAACTGTGTGTGTGTCTGCAGGGATCCTGCTGCTGGTCTGAAGAGTCTGTACCAGTTTGTTGGCTCCAGTCTGACCAGTGGCGGCAGTGATGATGATGAGGAGGGGCGGGGCTCCCCAGTGTTGCTGGTTGATGACCTCAGCGTGCTGCTCAGTCTGGGTGTGAGCGTTGGAGACATGTTGGACTTCAGTCACTACTGCAGGGCGACCGTCTGCTCCCAGCTGCAGGTCAGCACATCACACTGAGGTCTCTGACAGGACGTCTCTGACAGGATGTCTCTGACAGGACGTCTCTGACAGGACGTCTCTCTGACAGGATGTCTCTGACAGGATGTCTCTTGACAGGACGTCTCTGACAGGATGCCTCTGACAGGACGTCTCTGACAGGACGTCTCTCTGACAGGACGTCTCTGACAGGATGTCTCTGACAGGACGTCTCTGACAGGACGTCTCTTGAGAGGATGTTTCTGACAGGATGTCTCTGACAGGACGTCTCTGATAGGACTTCTCTGACAGGACGTCTCTTGACAGGATGTCTCTGACAGGACGCCTCTGACAGGACGTCTCTGACAGGACGTCTCTTGACAGGACGTCTCTGACAGGACGTCTCTGACAGGATGCCTCTGATAGGACGTCTCTTGACAGGACGTCTCTGACAGGATGCCTCTGATAGGACGTCTCTGACAGGACGTCTCTTGACAGGACGTCTCTGACAGGACGTCTCTTGAGAGGATGTTTCTGACAGGATGTCTCTGACAGGACGTCTCTGATAGGACTTCTCTGACAGGACGTCTCTTGACAGGATGTCTCTGACAGGACGTCTCTTGACAGGACGCCTCTGACAGGACGCCTTTGACAGGATGTCTCTGACAGGACGTCTCTGACAGGATGCCTCTGATAGGACGTCTCTGACAGGACATCTCTTGACAGGACGTCTCTGACAGGACGCCTCTGATAGGACGTCTCTTGACAGGACGTCTCTGACAGGATGCCTCTGATAGGACGCCTCTGACAGGATGTCTCTGACAGGACGCCTCTGACAGGACGCCTCTGACAGGATGTCTCTGACAGGATGTGTCTGACAGGACGTCTCTGATAGGACGTCTCTGACAGGACGCCTCTGATAGGACGCCTCTGATAGGATGTCTCTGACAGGACGTGTCTGATAGGACGTCTCTGATAGGATGTCTCTGACAGGACGCCTCTGATAGGACGCCTCTGATAGGATGTCTCTGACAGGACGTGTCTGACAGGACGCCTCTGACAGGACGCCTCTGACAGGACGCCTCTGATAGGATGTGTCTGACAGGACGTCTCTGATAGGACGTCTCTGACAGGATGCCTCTGACAGGACGTCTCTGACAGGATGTCTCTGACAGGACGCCTCTGACAGGACGTCTCTGACAGGATGTCTCTGACAGGATGTCTCTTGTCTCTGACAGGACGTCTCTGACAGAATGTCTCTTGACAGGATGTCTCTGACAGGACGCCTCTGACAGGATGTCTCTTGTCTCTGACAGGATGTCTCTTGTCTCTGACAGGACGCCTCTGACAGGATGTCTCTGACAGGATGTCTCTTGACAGGATGTCTCTTGTCTCTGACAGGACGCCTCTGACAGGACGCCTCTGACAGGACGCCTCTGACAGGACGTCTCTGACAGGACGTCTCTTGACAGGACGTCTCTGACAGGATGTGTCTGACAGGACGTCTCTGACAGGACGTCTCTGACAGGACGTCTCTGATAGGACGTCTCTGACAGGACGTCTCTTGACAGGACGTCTCTGACAGGACGTCTCTGACAGGACGTCTCTGATAGGACGTCTCTGACAGGACGTCTCTTGACAGGACGTCTCTGACAGGACGTCTCTGACAGGATGCCTCTGACAGGATGTCTCTGACAGGACGTCTCTGACAGGACGTCTCTGACAGGATGCCTCTGACAGGACGTCTCTGACAGGACGTCTCTGACAGGATGTCTCTGACAGGATGTCTCTGACAGGACGTCTCTTGACAGGACGTCTCTGACAGGACGTCTCTTGAGAGGATGTTTCTGACAGGATGTCTCTGACAGGACGTCTCTGATAGGACTTCTCTGACAGGACGTCTCTTGACAGGATGTCTCTGACAGGACGTCTCTTGACAGGACGCCTCTGACAGGACGCCTTTGACAGGATGTCTCTGACAGGACGTCTCTGACAGGATGCCTCTGATAGGACGTCTCTGACAGGACATCTCTTGACAGGACGTCTCTGACAGGGCGCCTCTGATAGGACGTCTCTTGACAGGACGTCTCTGACAGGATGCCTCTGATAGGACGCCTCTGACAGGATGTCTCTGACAGGACGCCTCTGACAGGACGCCTCTGACAGGATGTCTCTGACAGGATGTGTCTGACAGGACGTCTCTGATAGGACGTCTCTGACAGGACGCCTCTGATAGGACGCCTCTGATAGGATGTCTCTGACAGGACGTGTCTGATAGGACGTCTCTGATAGGATGTCTCTGACAGGACGCCTCTGATAGGACGCCTCTGATAGGATGTCTCTGACAGGACGTGTCTGACAGGACGCCTCTGACAGGACGCCTCTGACAGGACGCCTCTGATAGGATGTGTCTGACAGGACGTCTCTGATAGGACGTCTCTGACAGGATGCCTCTGACAGGACGTCTCTGACAGGATGTCTCTGACAGGACGCCTCTGACAGGACGTCTCTGACAGGATGTCTCTGACAGGATGTCTCTTGTCTCTGACAGGACGTCTCTGACAGAATGTCTCTTGACAGGATGTCTCTGACAGGACGCCTCTGACAGGATGTCTCTTGTCTCTGACAGGATGTCTCTTGTCTCTGACAGGACGCCTCTGACAGGATGTCTCTGACAGGATGTCTCTTGACAGGATGTCTCTTGTCTCTGACAGGACGCCTCTGACAGGACGCCTCTGACAGGACGCCTCTGACAGGACGTCTCTGACAGGACGTCTCTTGACAGGACGTCTCTGACAGGATGTGTCTGACAGGACGTCTCTGACAGGACGTCTCTGACAGGACGTCTCTGATAGGACGTCTCTGACAGGACGTCTCTTGACAGGACGTCTCTGACAGGACGTCTCTGACAGGACGCCTCTGACAGGACGTCTCTGACAGGACGTCTCTGATAGGACGTCTCTGACAGGACGTCTCTTGACAGGACGTCTCTGACAGGACGTCTCTGACAGGATGCCTCTGACAGGATGTCTCTGACAGGACGTCTCTGACAGGACGTCTCTGACAGGATGCCTCTGACAGGACGTCTCTGACAGGACGTCTCTGACAGGATGTCTCTGACAGGATGTCTCTGACAGGACGCCTCTGACAGGACGCCTCTGACAGGATGTCTCTGACAGGACGTGTCTGACAGGACGCCTCTGATAGGACGCCTCTGATAGGATGTCTCTGACAGGATGTGTCTGACAGGACGTCTCTGATAGGACGTCTCTGACAGGACGCCTCTGATAGGACGCCTCTGATAGGATGTCTCTGACAGGACGTGTCTGACAGGATGTCTCTGACAGGACGCCTCTGATAGGACGCCTCTGATAGGATGTCTCTGACAGGACGTGTCTGACAGGACGCCTCTGACAGGACGTCTCTGACAGGACGCCTCTGATAGGATGTGTCTGACAGGACGTCTCTGATAGGACGTCTCTGACAGGATGCCTCTGACAGGACGTCTCTGACAGGATGTCTCTGACAGGACGCCTCTGACAGGACGTCTCTGACAGGATGTCTCTGACAGGATGTCTCTTGTCTCTGACAGGACGTCTCTGACAGAATGTCTCTTGACAGGATGTCTCTGACAGGATGTCTCTTGTCTCTGACAGGACGCCTCTGACAGGATGTCTCTGACAGGATGTCTCTTGACAGGATGTCTCTTGTCTCTGACAGGACGCCTCTGACAGGACGTCTCTGACAGGACGTCTCTGACAGGACGTCTCTGATAGGACGTCTCTGACAGGACGTCTCTGACAGGACGTCTCTGACAGGACGTCTCTGACAGGACGTCTCTTGACAGGACGTCTCTGATAGGACGTCTCTGACAGGACGTCTCTTGACAGGACGTCTCTGACAGGACGTCTCTGACAGGATGCCTCTGACAGGATGCCTCTGACAGGACGTCTCTGATAGGACGTCTCTGACAGGACGTCTCTTGACAGGACGTCTCTGACAGGACGTCTCTGACAGGACGCCTCTGACAGGATGCCTCTGACAGGACGTCTCTGACAGGACGTCTCTGATAGGACGTCTCTGACAGGACGTCTCTTGACAGGACGTCTCTGATAGGACGTCTCTGACAGGACGTCTCTTGACAGGACGTCTCTGACAGGACGTCTCTGACAGGACGCCTCTGACAGGATGTCTCTGACAGGACGTCTCTGATAGGACGTCTCTGACAGGACGTCTCTTGACAGGACGTCTCTGACAGGACGTCTCTGACAGGACGCCTCTGACAGGATGCCTCTGACAGGACGTCTCTGACAGGACGTCTCTGATAGGACGTCTCTGACAGGACGTCTCTGACAGGATGCCTCTGACAGGACGTCTGTGACAGGACGTCTCTGATAGGACGTCTCTGACAGGACGTCTGTTGACAGGACGTCTCTGACAGGACGTCTCTGACAGGATGTCTCTTGACAGGACGTCTCTGACAGGACGTCTCTGACAGGATCAGACTTGTCAGCCGGCTCGTCAGGGGTTAAACTTTATTAACATGTGTAATCAGAGCGTCAGGATGAAGGTCAGCTCTAATAACAACATGATGTCATCACCATGAGTCTGACTTTGACCGCAGGGCAACGTACTGATGCTGGTTCGCTGTGATGGAGAGGAGGAGGAGGAGGATGACGGAGATGATGAAGGCTCAGAGAGACTCCTGAAGGGTCTGACCCACCAGTGCAGCCTCAGTCTTCATGTACAGGGTCTCCCCACCGGCTACTGCAGGGACATCCACGGCCAGGTGAGTTTGTCTGTGGTTGGTCTGTCCTCCACACAGTGTTTGTGCCTCTCCTTTGTCTCTGTCCTTGTGTCTGTCCCTGTCTTCAGTTAGTTCACAGGACGACAGAACTTCGTCTCATGTTCATTAGAACGTACTGATGGTCAGCTGACGTGTTCAGAGTGGCTGTTTTTTTTTTGTTTGTTTGTTTGTTTGTTTTTTTGTTTTAGATTAATACCAGAGAAGATCCAGAAAATATTCAGCATAAAAAAAACTGACCTGATCGATCAAACATCATCTATTAAAGACTGTCAGAGCACACACACACACACACACAGATTTGCATTATGTGACTCAGTCATGACGAGGAGTCCATGTTGTTTTCACATGTACATGACATCAGAGTGACATCAGTGTTCATACTCAGGACGTCTCCATGTTCCAGCTGGACGAGGACATCTAACTGGCCTACTGTCCTTGTCCCAGTATACAAGCACGGGAGGGGAATCCATTTATTGAGCCAAGTATGTGCGACTCCTCTACGATAGGTGGAGATATGCCCCCTTTCAGCTTGTTAGTATTGAACCTTTTTCCTGTTGACCTATTACGTCACAGACCAAACAATGGACAAACAAGTTAGCTACGGTTAGCTAGCAGCTAACTGCTACCATGGTGGACAACTTTACAGCTCTGTACATTTGGTCCGTCCAAAAAGTCACGGCTCTGGATGTAGATTTCTCCATGTTGTTACCGGCTTCTTCTTCTCTTACACATTTAATGCTGTTGGACTTCCGGGTCAAAGCCCGGGGCGGAAACTGTGGAGCATGCTCAGAGCGCCTTGGCCAGTTTGGGTCTGACTGACTGTATACATGCAGGAGTCACATGATCTGGGTGTGTTAGTCCCACTGTGACACATTCACTGCAGGACCATTTCACTCACACTGACATGTTTACAGAGATTTTGATATTTCTCTATCGTCATGGAAACACACTGACTGTCATTAACATGTGATTAAACACACACAGTATAAACATAAACACGATAAGATTCAGCCTGCAAAATTTCAAACAAATCAGGCCCCTCATCCCGTCTGATGCTGCTAAATCTGATCTCCACTGCATGATTCTGTCTCATATTGAGTACTGTTGTGTGTGATCGTTTGCTGGAGTCACCACACTGAAACCTATCGAACAACTCTACAAAAAAGCCATCAAGGTATTGGCCAAAAAACCATATTCCTCACAAGGTGCAGTTCAGACGAACCTCTATAGGCCGAAATTCCCTTACTGTAAAGGGCAGTGCAGGTTGGAACGGTCTCCCAACCTCAATCAGAGACAGTCCCAATCTCACTACTTTTAAAAAACAGCTTAAAGGATGGCTATTGACTCATCAAATCTGCACCCATGAATGACTCATTGATCAGCCCTCTCATACAGTCTCTACTGTAGCCCCTTGTTGAATCTACTGTATAACTGCTGCTAATATTGTTGTGCACTTTATATGTTGTTGATTTAACTGTTATTTATGGTATGTCTGTTTGTCTGTCTTTTAATGTGAGGACTACGGATGGAAATTAGCTTCTAGCTAAATCTGGCATATTTACATGACGTCATGTATTTGTACCGATAGTTCATTAATATGCACTGTCCTCTTCAAATAAAGTGAAATTGAAATTGATATAGATATGTATATGTATATATGTAAATCAGGGGGTGTGAGTCAAGTCAGGTGTCAACTGTGGTGTGGTTTGTTTCCAGGTGGAGGTGTGTTGGAGGCGGAGACGAGGTGACGGACAGCACTCACAGAAGAAAGTCTTTCAATATAAAGTCCATGATAAAGGAGCGTCCTTCTTTGCTCCCGGGACGTCCAGCGCTGTCCTCTAGTCCCTCCTCTGTCCATGTCTCAGTGTCAGTATGAAGGAGGCGGAGCTGCCACAGAGATACAGTGTGGACCTCAGACTGTCTGGAGGACGGACACAGCTGATTGGCTGCGTCTTGACCCCTGAAGGGTCAGTGTGATGAAGAGTTGAGCTGAAGGTTCGACTGCAGACTCATCTTCAGTCACAGCTTCAGTTCAGACATCAGTGTCTTATATCTGTGACATTAATGGTCCTTCAGGAAATTTTGGGCCCCAAATTTTCTTCATTTTATGGGTTTTTTATGAATCCATTTTTTCAGTTTTGTGTTTCTTCCTCAGTTTGTGGAGGAAATGTCTTAAATTTCATCAGAATAAAACGTCCTCTGATATTGTGATTGTCATATTTGGGGGGGGGGGATGTACATGTTCTAACTGTTTAGGGGGGCGTGTGGATGTGTGGACGTGTTACCTATAAAAACAACTGCAGCAAAATAAATACAAAATACAATCATTAAAATCTGTAAACCCTGCCCCCAAATCAAAATATAAACCACAAGTCAAGTGATGATGATGATGGTAATGATGGTGGTGATGATGATGATGATGATGATGATGATGGTAATGATGGTGATGATGACGATGATGGTAATGGTGATGATGATGGTGATGGTAATGATGATGGTGATGATGGTGATGATGATGATGATGGTGATGGTAATGATGATGATAGTGATGGTAATGATGGTGATGATGATGATGATGGTGATGGTAATGATGGTAATGATAATGATGATGATGATGATGGTGATGATGGTGATGGTGATGATGATGATGATGATGGTGATGGTGATGATGATGATGATGGTGATGGTGATGATCAGAATCAGAAATACTTTATTGATCCCCGAGGGGAAATTATTTATGTTACAGGTGCTCCTTGCAAGAGAGGAAAGATACGTGAAAATATAAGAAATTTAAACAATAGTATTTACAAATATATAGTTAAATGAACAGGACTTATTAACAAAAATGAAAAGTAAATATATATTGTAACCTAAACAAGATTATTATTTACACAGTATATACAGTGAAATGGGGTTAAATTATTGCACGTTGACAGTGTGTGAAAAAGTCTCAGGGCCACTCAGAGGGAGGAGTTGTACAGTTTGATGGCCACAGGCAGGAATGATTTCCTGTGGCGCTCAGTGGTACATCTTGGTGGTATGAGTCTCCCACTGAAAGTACTCTTGTGCCTGACCAGCACATGGTGGAGTGGGTGTGAGACATTGTCCAAGACAGTTCGTAGCTTAGACAGCATCCTCCTCTGTGACATCACCATCAGAGAGTCACACTCCGTTCCCACAACGTCACTGGCCTTGCGGATCAGTTTGTTGAGTCTGTTGGCGTCCGCCACCCTCAGCCTGCTGCCCCAGCACACAACAGCATAGAGGATAGCACTGGCCACCACAGACTCGTAGAAAATCCTGAGCATAGTCCGGCAGATGTTGAAGGACCTCAGTCGCCTCAGAAAATAGAGACGGCTCTGGCCCTTCCTGTAGAGAGCGTTAGTGTCCTTAACCCAGTCCAGTTTACTGTCAATGTGTATCCCCAGGTACTTATAGTCCTCTACAATGTCCACACTGACCCCTTGGATGGAAACAGGGGTCACCGATGTCTTGGTCCTCTTCAGATCCACAGCCAGTTCCTTTGTCTTTGCCACGTTGAGCTGCAGATGGTTCTGCTCACACCATGTGACAAAGTTATCCACAACAGCCCTGTACCCATCCTCATCACTCTTGGTGATACATCCAACTATAGCAGAGTCATCAGAAAACTTCTGAAGATGGCAGGTCTCAGTGCAATAGCTGAAGTCCGTGGTGTAGAGGGTGAAGAGGAAGGGAGAGAGGACAGTCCCCTGCGGGGCCCCGGTATTGCTGACCACTCTGTCTGACACACAGCGTTGCAAGCGCACATACTGTGGTCTGCCAGTCAAGTAGTCTACAATCCAGGACACCAGGGGGGCATCCACCTGCATTGCTGTCAGCTTGTCACCCAGTAGAGCTGGACGTATGGTGTTGAACGCACTAGAAAATCGCCGGCTTGTCCAGGTGGGCGTAGACACGGTTGAGCAGGTAGATGATGGCGTCCTCAACTCCAAGTCGGGGCTGATAGGCGAACTGGAGGGGGTCCAAAAGTGGCTTGACCATGGGCCGGAGCTGCTCCAAGACGAGTCTCTCCAGGGTCTTCATGATGTTCAATATGGTGATGAAGATGATGGTGATGATGATAATGATGATGGTGATGATGAAGATGATGTGGGTGTCAGCATGAAGAATATAACCTGTGTAAAGACCAGCTGAAGTGTTTGTCCTCTGTGGGGACAGTTATTGACTGAACTGATGGAACCGACAGAAAATCTGAGGAGACGCAGTGATGAGGTGTGTGTGTGTGTTTGTGTGTGTGTGTGTGTGTGTGTGTGTGTGTGTTTGTGTTTGTGTGTGTTTATGTAGAAAATGTACAGCAGCTGTGGAGAGAAGATTATAGACTCATACAAACAGGAAGTAGAACACTTACAGCAGAATGTGAACTGGGTGGGAGGAGCTTATCATTAGCATAATGTCACACAGCGGGTGGAGACATCAGAGCGAGGAGGCAGTGATGAGACTTTGTAGATCCCAACTACCATTAAAACCAACGAAGAAGAGGAGGAGGAGGAGGAAGAAGATGAAGATGTATGTGTGTGTGTATAAATAAATCAAGATCATGTCTTGGGTGGAGAATTCACCCTAATGCCATCAGGACGACGTTATCTGCAGCCTCAGAGGAAGACTAACAGATATTCAAAGTCATTCATTCCTTCTGCTGTCAAGCTACTGAATGCAGAATCACTGTGGTTGCAGTATCTGCTATGTGCAATAGACCTATTTGGCTCTATTTTTATTTATTGTTTTATTTATTTAGCACGGATTCCTGGAACTCATTGATGAAATATATTGGGGCGCTTCTTTTTAAGCAGTAGTTGTTAGGGTTCCTTCATGTCATGCTCCCTCTGACACCTACTGTAAATCATGTTGTGTGAATGTTTTATGTGTTGTCAGTGGACTGTAGGAACTGAACTGCTCTTTGGGGATAAATAAAGTTTTTCTGTATCTGTATCTGTATCTGTGTGTGTGTGTGTGTGTGTGTGTGTGTGTGTCAGTCAATAGAGGTCGCTGTTGATCACAGCAGAGCTCTGAGCTGTGGGGTCAGAGGTCAGAGGTCACTGAGGGATCTGACAGGCAGTTGTAACGCTGCTGCTGCTTCACGTCATCTGATCGGTTCATACCTGACACAGAGAAACATCACGGAGTTTATTCTTAAGTCTGATCTCAGAGACATCTGCACCTGAGGATCTGTGACGTTTGTTCAGGTGAGCCTGTCACTGTCGTAACACAGAATATCAACCCGTTAGCATTAGCATTAGCAGTTAGCTCCGTGTCTGCTGGCAGCATGGCAGCTGATTAATCACTAATGAAGCTAATGATCGGCGTTTCAGCCGCGTGTCGGACTCATATGATTCAGATTAATCTCGTCAAATCAGATCAGATCAGTGAAATCAGCCACGGTGGATCTCCGTCTATGTGCTAAGCTAAGCTAACTGCAGCGTTACTTTGGTATTAGCGTCTTAGCTTCAGACTCCTATCGTAGTTTCCTGGTGTCAGTGATGATGATGATGATGATGATGATGGTAACAGTTTATCCACCCGATGTCACACACGAGCCAGTTGTTGTGTACCACAGTTTTTACCGGTTCGTTAGTAAAATCCATGCTGGTTTGGACCACTGGGTTCACTGACGAGCTAACAGCAGGCTAAAGCTACCTGTGTGTGTTTGGCTCTGAGCCGTTAGCATCTCTGCTGCTACACAAAACTGTTCAGTATGACGTCATAAGTTGTTGATTACTGATGTCATTAGTTATGACCGTGATCATGAAGAAGTATTGATCTTTTAAAAGCTCTGATGATGGAGGGTTTTTATCAGCTAGAGTTACACACGCCTTCAGCTAACGTTAGCAAGCGAACAGCTAACAGGCTAACAGCTAACGTTAGCGGGTTTTGGTTTTCCAGTTTCTAATACATGTAGTTTCCTCCACGTTCAGAAACATGAACGGACTCTCAATATGGCGTAAATACCAAGGTTTAAAACACATGTCTGAGATGAGGTTAGCTAATAGTTAGCTCCTATCACTAGCGTTAGTTAGCATTAGGTTAGTTAGCATTAGCAGTGACAGCAGGTTCCTGAGATTAAAAGATAAAAACACATTAATCCAAACTGTGTTCTCTTTTACATCTGAATCCATTTAACCTTTGTAAACGATTTCAACTGGGGCAGTGTCTCTGGACTCTGGACCTGCTCAGGTCAAACCAGTTAATAAAGACCATGAACTCGTTCTGTCACTGGAGGCTTACTGGTCTGATCTGATGTGTGTGTTAGTTACTGGAGTTGAGACTGAAGGAGAATCCTGTGATGGATCAGTCAGATTAGATCAGATCAGACTTTATTAATTCAGTTACAGCAGCTCATCAGAAACAGGAAAATAAAAGTGATCAAAAGTTACGGATATTACAAACAAGACAAATCAGATAAAAATAATAATGACATAAAATCCACCTGTCACCTGTTCACATACTGCATGTTCAGGACTGTTTTATACTGATTGTAATTAAACAGATATATAATTATATTGAAACAGTCAATGTAGTGTACAGCTGTGTTACACAGTATGAAGAACAGAGACGTTTATATGTGTGAGTATGAATTAATATCAAATCCTGATGAAGTCAGTGTAATGTGATTATATCAAACTCGTGTGTAATACCACATCATACAGTGTAATATTATATTGTTTCTAATACATCATTGTATAACTATTATTGTAATTATTATTATTATTATTATTATTAATAAATAAGAAGATCCGTCTGACTTTTTCCTCCATTTTAGTTTATTCTCTGTAACTTTAGTTCTTAATTCACTTCTGTTGTTCCTCTGTGACACACCTGGCTCTGTGACACACCTGGCTCTGTGTATATCTTTAATCATTTATTCTCTGTTGTTTTAAAACTGGGCCCAGTGTGTCACCATGACCTGGAGGACACACTGGTTCTCACTGGTTCTCACTGGTTGTTACTAGTTCTCACTCGTTCTCACTGGTTGTTACCGGTTCTCACTGGTTCTCACTGGTTCTTACTGGTTCTCACTGGTTGTTACCAGTTCTCACTGGTTCTAACTGGTTGTTACTGGTTCTCACTGGTTCTTACTGGTTCTCACTGGTTCTAACTGGTTGTTACCGGTTCTCACTGGTTCTCACTGGTTCTTACTGGTTCTTACTGGTTCTAACTGGTTGTTAATGGTTGTTACTGGTTCTCACTGGTTGTTAATGGTTCTTATTGCTTCTTACTGGTTGTTACTGGTTCTCACTGGTTCTTACTGGTTCTTCCTGGTTCTCACTGGTTCTTACTGACTGTTACTGGTTCTCACTGGTTCTCACAGTTTCTTACTGGTTCTCACTTTTTGTTACTGGTTCTTACTGGTTCTCACTAGTTCTTACTGGTTCTTCCTGGTTCTCACTAGTTCTTACTGGTTGTTACTGGTTCTCACTGGTTCTTTGTGGTTCTGACTGGTTCTCACTTTTTGTTACTGGTTCGTACTGGTTGTTACTTTTTCTTCCTGGTTCTCACTAGTTCTTACTGGTCGTTACTGGTTCTAACTAGGGATGGGTATCGTTAGCATTTTTATGAATCTGATTCCGATTCCGGTTCCTAACGATTCCTTATTTTGATTCCAAAATAGTGAAAAATAAAAGGTCAAATGTTTATTTAACAAAAGTAACTTTATTCCTTTACCTTTTAAGAAAATGTTTAACAAAAATAAAATCCTGTCTGAACAGCATTAGTGCTAAAATACTATACTGCATTGCATTCACTGTAAAACAGCAAATAAACATCAAGAAATAAAGTAATTGTTTTGATGTTAGGAAATCAGTAATACAGTGTGGCAAAAATACACAATTGTAAGAGTTGAAAATATTTTAAATGAATAGAGAATGCCTATTTTGTGTTTATTCTATTTATAGATTCGTTTTGATTTCATTCTGAACAAGGTCATTCACTTTATAGTTGACACATGTCATTGACGTTTGCAGAGAAACACATGCACGATACGAAATAGAGTATTTTAGCCAGAAGATTTAGGATGGAAATAGGCGACGTTACATTATCTAACTTACCTGAATGACGGAGACTCAGCGACTGAGAAGGGATGTAGTCCTTTAACCACAAACTTTGTTACCGCTTGGTGACTAGGGCTGTCAACGAATATTCTAAATTCGAATTTGAAAAAAAAATGGACCTTCGAATGTGAAAATTGATATTCGATTGTGGAGAAGAAAAAAAAACACCACCGCAGCTGTCCTCTTTGCGAGTGTGCGTTGGCCTGGGCCGCTGCACTGAACGCACTGCATAAACACCAGGGCCACACCGCCCGCGGAAGTGCTGCTGGTCGACAAGAGGTTCTGCTCCCAGCTGTTGTCTCCGTCACCCCCCAGCTTGACACATTCGCTCGCGGCTCGTGCAGAAAATAGACCAGACGCCGAAACGGAGCTGCGCGGCGCGGTGCAGCCGGTGTGGATGACACAATCGGTTAACATGGGCAGTGAGGCCATGGGTCAGAGAGGGGGGGCAAGCGAGAGGTCCGCGGTCGTTTATAACGTAATGTTATAGATAATTGTTTTATGTGTTTTAATGTGTAGGTATGTAAATGTTTTCAAAGACGTTTATGTTGAAATAAAAATACCTACAGGTAGTTATGTTTCCTTGTATTAGTTTGCCCTCTTGTGGACATAATGCGAAAAAAATGGTTTGGTCGAATGGTTCGAACCTATGAGTTATTTTTAGAAGGAATATTCGAACGTCATTTTTGAGCAATTTTGACAGCCCTATTGGTGACACTCCTCAGTTTAATCTTTTGGCAGCCTCTTTTTCGCCAACGTGAACAGTGTCTCTGTTGGGGCTGCTGGCGACTTACCATTGTTGCTTGTAGCAACATTAGCACTGGCTGTGTCTGGTGTTGACGACCGCAGTACAGCGTTTCCCACCTTGCATAGTTAGCCCAGTTAGCAGTAGCTTCTTCTTCTGCAGTTTCTCCGGTGTTTTTTTTTGTTTTGTTTTTTCAGTTTCTCTGGTGTGTTTGGTTGAAGTTCAGTGTGAATGCGTGACATAGTCACATAACAGACAGGTCCTGGCAGATACATATCTGAATAAGCAGCCACTGTAAGAAAGGTTACTAGTGCGTCTAGGAGCCGATAAGCAGAACCGATAGTAAATAATTTTTATGGGTACCCGGTACCCGCCGTTTTTGATTCGGTTCCTACTTGGAACCGAATTTCGGTACCCAACCCTAGTTCTAACTGGTTCTAACTAGTTCTAACTGGTTGTTACTGGTTCTCACTGGTTCTTACTGGTTGTTATCGGTTGTTACTGGCTGTTACTGGTTCTCACTGGTTCTTACTGGTTCTTCATGGTTCTTCATGGTTCTCACTAGTTTTTACTGGTTGTTACTGGTTCTCACTGGTTCTTAGTGGTTCTCACTGGTTCTTAGTGGTTCTCACTTTTTGTTACTGGTTCTTCCTGGTTCTCACTGGTTGTTACTAGTTCTTACTGGTTGTTACTGGTTCTTCCTTCCTGGAGCGCCCTCCAAAAAAAACAAAACGAACAAACAAACAAAAAAAACTCGCCAGTTTTCTAGACTACCACTCATTTCCACGTCAAGTTAGTGGAGTGGGCGCTGGGGCGCCCCTATTATCACAGCGGTTGTGGGTTGAACGGGGGTCACAGACAGGAATACGGCAAAGGCTCATAGTGCTCTGCGGCGCAAGATAATGGTTTACCGGCGACAGAGAAGTCCAACTCCAGGTCCAGTAATTTCCTCTTTCGTTGGTGTCATGACTGCCCAGTAGTACCTGGACAACCGAGCCGTGGCAGCACACAGGTATGTGGTGTGTCAGAGGAGAAACGAGCCGTTCACATTTCTCTCTCTGTGGCAGGTAACGGTCCCCAAACCTCACCGCACTTTAGGGACTGTTCTTTACTTATGAAGGGACTGTCAGGGGAGGAGGGTGGCTGGTTGATTTTTATTTTATTTATTTATTTTATTTTGATCCCCCCCTATGTTAATCACTTATTGATGCTGTTAGGGACCGTTCGCCACGGTACCGCTGCTGGGCAGGGTGAAAATAAGTCCTGCAGAGTTTCAGAGGACCTGGAGAATGTTTTAGGATAGTAATAACATTATATAATATAATCATATTGCAAAGATAATAAATATAAGATAATAACATTAAAGACAAAATTAAATTGCAATACTTTTTCAAAACTTGATGGTTTCACCTTTCTATACATTTTGTATACAAATTCATTAAATAATTTTGCTTGTAAATGCCTATTTGCATCACCTTTATTACGGAAAACACATTATTTGATCAATTTATATTGTGCCCCTAAAGTTCTTTGTGCGCTCCTTACTTTTTCAACTTAGGAGCACATGTGCTCCTTGGGAAAAAAGTTAGCGTCAAACCCTGTATGGTGACTACGGCCCTGTCATGCATGCATAATTAGGCTGCAGTTGTCTGGGTGCGCAAAGGTGAAGTGGCTGGTCTTGTCATACAAAGTTTGACGAGTGTCAACTGGACAATATGGAGATATTTGCATCTTGAAAGCCGGACTACAAATGTGGATAGACAGGGAGAAACACACGCAAGCCTAAGACGTGGTAAGATACGATATTCCTCACTATATGAAGTGACTGTATAATAGGTTGTAAAGAAATTCGTCAGATTTTTATTTTGTAGACAATCAATCTGTATTTATAGCATGATGGGATGACAGCACAATGATGTGTGTGGTATCATTGGAAAGCTCTGGTCCTGTGCTTTCATGTTATATGTGTGGCATTTCTGTGCGAGCCTGCATTCACGAGTAATCCATCCAAGAGTAATGTGTGTGCAAAGCTGTATGAAAGCTCTGTTATACATCATTTTAGTGTAACTTTATAATTTTTTTTCGCTGTGAAAACATTGGACTACCGACATGGGCTTGGTCTTGTCTACGATGGGCTACGATTCTGTTGTTTCACGTGATATGCATGGCTTCTCGCTATGACGCATGGTTGCGGAGAAAATCAATAGAGAAGAACAGGTGTGAATTTGGACGCACTATGCGTCATTCGGGCCCATAGGGTTAAGAATACTGAAAAATAAAAACAAAACATGTACAACATTAAGAACTTATATTAAGAATTATTATTATTTTTGTGCAAATGCAGCAGTCAACCAAACAGAATGAAATAACAACAAATTGTCTGTGGGCTACAGTCCACTTCCAAAAAAGTAACTATAAATAATAACGTAACAATAATGTGTGCTATACAGCATATCCTCAGACCGCAACGGGTACTGTCCGATGGTTTATTTTTAGAGCCTATCAACATAAATCAAATAAATTAAAGCACAGCTCTACAGCATCCAGTACTAGGGCTCATCAATTAAGAAAAACAGAACAATAAATAACAAGGCATGACTGAAAATGGGCATATATAATCTTATCCTGAGAACGCAACGGGAAATACTGTTGGTTGGTTTATTTTTAGAGCCTACCTTTAGTTTGAAAAGTTCACCCTCTCCAAGTCCCAACTGTTCTGTCCGTCAGAACAGGCTACTCCTCATTGGAAATGAAATACAATCAAAGTATAATAATAACTATAGCAGCATCCTATGCTTCAAAACTAATTTTTTTTCGCCAGAAAAAAACAGCATGTTTACTTTATCCAGCTGGAGCAGGGAACGTAGTGGATTGACAACTTTGGCCGCTGTGCTGAATATGCGCTCTGATGGAGAGCTTGTGGCACAAACGCACGGGTACTTTCAGGCAGCCCTTGACATCAGAGGAAAACACCTGGCTCCATCACATTTCCACCAGAGAAGGAGGTCTTTGTCTCCCTCAATAACAGGCTCGCGACAACAGGCAGTTACCTCTGCTCCTGCTCGCTCCTGTATGGTGCCAACCGGACCTGCCGCCGCGTCGCCTTTTCTTGGAAGGAGATGGCCCAGAGTCATCTGGTTTTGGGTGGTTCGGGTTGCGCTTCTCCCTCCTCCACTCTGATGGAAACTGGACCTGCTGCTGCTGCTGCTTGCAGTAGTTTTGAAGTTGTGGGGGTTTTTTGGGACCAACTGGCTTGATGCGCGGCTTGCCATCTTTTCTTCTCTTTCTCATGTCTGAGCTGTCACGTGACAACGTCACATCCAAAAACTTTATCAAATGTCATCTCCCAACAACAGTTAAGGGCAGTTATAAGAGAAACATTATAGCCTACTATTAGTTTTAAATTGAAAACTCAACCACACATACATAGGTTCTGGACAAGCACTCATTATTTAGGCATTAAATAAATTATATTTAATATTATATCAGGCCCCTGAAATGAATGAAACTGATAGTGGTGCTATTTTTAGATATCGCGGGATACCTTATTACCATATTATCGCCCAACCCTACTGTGTGTGTGTGTGTGTGTGTGTGTGTGAGAGACGTGCTTGCCTCTGACGGACGTGGTTGTCTCTGACGGACGTGGTTGTCTCTGATGGAGGTGATTGTCTCTGGTGGACGTGCTTGTCTCCAGTGGTCATTGTTGTCTCTGATGGATGTGCTTGCCTCTGACGGACGTGGTTGTCTCTGATGGAGGTGCTTGTCTCTGATGGAGGTGATTGTCTCTGGTGGACGTGCTTGTCTCCAATGGTCATTGTTGTCTCTGATGGATGTGCTTGTCTCTGACGGACGTTGCTGTCTCTGACAGACATGGTTGTCTCTGATGGAGGTGCTTGTCTCTGGTGGACGTTGTTGTCTCTGATGGAGGTGCTTGTCTTTGGTGGACGTGCTTGTCTCTGACGGATGTGCTTGTCTCTGACGGACGTGCTTGTCTCTGACGGACGTTGTTGTCTCTGATGGACGTGCTTGTCTCTGACGGACATTGTTGTCTCAGATGGATTTTGTTGTCTCTGACGGACGTTGTTGTCTCTGACGGACGTGGTTGTCTCTGACGGACGTGCTTGTCTCTGATGGAGGTGCTTGTCTCTGGTGGACGTGATTGTCTCTGGTGGACGTGCTTGTCTCTGGTGGATGTTGTTGTCTCTGACGGACGTGCTTGTCTCTGATGGACGTTGTTGTCTCTGACGGACGTGGTTGTCTCTGGTGGACGTGTTTGTCTTTGGTGGACGTTGTTGTCTCTGACGGACGTGCTTGTCTCTGGTGGACGTGCTTGTCTCTGATGGATGTGCTTGTCTCTGACGGACGTGCTTGTCTCTGACGGACGTGCTTGTCTCTGACGGACGTGCTAGTCTTTGGTGGACGTTGTTGTGTCTGATGGACGTGCTTGTCTCTGATGGACGTGCTTGTCTCTGACGGACGTGCTTGTCTCTGATGGAAGTGCTTGTCTCTGGTGGACGTTAGAGCTGGGCGATATGGCCTAAAAAAAAATCTCTGATTTTTTCACATAAAATCCGATTCACGATTTAAATCGATTTTTTTCCCCTCCTAGTTAAAAAAAAAAATTTGTGGCCTGGTAGCACATACCTGGGGTCCAAAACTTTCAGCATGTGAATAACCCCAGCTTCTCCATGGTAGCCTATATATGGGCACCATATCTCTTGCAATATACATGGCGACTGCATCTATGATCGCTTTCCACCAGACCCCTTTCTTATCATACGGCAGTGTTTCCCCTACCATCATATTGGATCACAACAGAAGTCATTTAAGAACTCGTTCCCTTTCTTCAGTTCTTCAGTGCTCACTGCCATGTTGTTTGTGTATCAAGCACGCGGGGGGGAATGGGTGAGCCCACTCTGAACTACGGGAGCCCAGCGTGGAGCGGTGGTGGCGGATTTTAAATAGAAACTCGATTTCCATTAAAAAAAATCGGCCTAAACTACAAATTCGAATTAATCGATAAAATCGATTTATCGCCCAGCCCTAGTGGACGTGCTTATCTTTGGTGGACGTGCTTGTCTCTGTTAGACATTGTTGTCTCTGATGGAAGTGCTTGTCTCTGGTGGACGTGCTTGTCTCTGATGGAAGTGCTTGTCTCTGGTGGACGTGCTTGTCTCTGTTAGACATTGTTGTCTCTGATGGAAGTGCTTGTCTCTGGTGGACGTGCTTGTCTCTGATGGAAGTGCTTGTCTCTGGTGGACATGATTGTCTTTGACGGACGTGCTTGTCTCCGATGGCAGCGCTCGACAGTGCGAGCGTTTCACTCGCATTTGCGACTAAAAATAGGTGTGTGCGAACTATAAAAAATATTTAGGGGCACATGTGCGCATAAAAAATCAGCCGAAGCATCCTATATTTTTGTCAATAAAAAAAAATATGATAATCCAACCGCAACTGTTGAAGGAACAGCCGCCTTCCCTCTTCCCTCTTCCCTCTTCCCCGTGTGACACGGTTATGTGCTCCTTGGGAAAAAAAGTTAGCGCCAAGCCCTGAATGGACGTGCTTGTCTCCGATGAACGTGCTTGTCTCCGACAGACGTGGTTGTCTCTGATGGACGTGGTTGTCTCTGACAGACGTGGTTGTCTCTGACGGACGTGGTTGTCTCCAACAGACGTGGTTGTCTGTGATGGACGTTGTTGTCTCTGATGGATGTGGTTGTCTCTGATGGACGTTGTTGTCTCTGATGGATGTGGTTGTCTCTGATGGACGTGCTTGTCTTTGGTGGACATGCTTGTCTCCAACGGACGTTGTTGTCTCTGACGGATGTGGTTGTCTCTGATGGACGTGCTTGTCTTTGGTGGACGTGCTTGTCTCTGGTGGATGTTGTTGTCTCTGATGGACGTGCTTGTCTCTGACGGATGTGCTTGTCTCTGATGGACGTGCTTGTCTTTGGTGGACGTTGTTGTCTCTGATGGACGTGCTTGTCTGTGATGGACGTTGTTGTCTCTGATGGATGTGGTTGTCTCTGATGGACGTGGTTGTCTCTGATGGACGTGCTTGTCTTTGGTGGACGTGCTTGTCTTTGGTGGACGTGCTTGTCTCTGGTGGATGTTGTTGTCTCTGATGGACGTGCTTGTCTCTGATGGACGTGCTTGTCTCTGACGGACGTGCTTGTCTCTGACGGACGTGCTTGTCTCCGATGGAGGTTGTTGTCTCTGACGGACGTGGTTGTCTCTGATGGACGTGGTTGTCTCCGACGGACATTGTTGTCTCCGATAGACGTGCTTGTCTTTGGTGGAAGTTGTTGTCTCTGATGGACGTGCTTGTCTTTGGTCGATGTTGTTGTCTCTGATGATCGTGCTTGTCTCTGACGGACGTGGTTGTCTCTGATGGACGTGGTTGTTTCCGATGGACATGCTTATCTCTGATGGACGTGCTTGTCTCTGACGGACGTGCTTGTCTCTGACGGACGTGCTTGTCTCTGACGGACGTGCTTGTCTTTGGTGGACGTTGTTGTCTCTGATGGACGTGCTTGTCTCTGACGGACATGCTTGTCTCCGATGGAGGTGCTTATCTCCGATGGAGGTTGTTGTCTCTGACGGACGTGGTTGTCTCTGATGGACGTGGTTGTCTCCGACAGACGTTGTTGTCTCCGATGGACGTGCTTGTCTTTGGTGGACATTGTTGTCTCTGATGATCGTGCTTGTCTCTGATGGATGTTGTTGTCTCTGACGGACGTGCTTGTCTCTGACGGACGTGGTTGTTTCCGATGGACGTGCTTGTCTCTGATGGATGTTGTTGTCTCCAACGGACGTTGTTGTCTCCGATGGACGTGCTTGTCTCTGACGGATGTGGTTGTCTCTGATGGACGTGCTTGTCTTTGGTGGACGTGCTTGTCTCTGGTGGACGTTGTTGTCTCTGATGGACGTGCTTGTCTCTGACGGACGTGCTTGTCTCTGATGGACGTGCTTGTCTTTGGTGGACGTGCTTGTCTCTGGTGGACGTTGTTGTCTCTGATGGACGTGCTTGTCTCTGACGGACGTGCTTGTCTCTGACGGACGTGCTTGTCTTTGGTGGACGTTGTTGTCTCTGATGGACGTGCTTGTCTCTGACGGACATGCTTGTCTCCGATGGAGGTGCTTATCTCCGATGGAGGTTGTTGTCTCTGATGGACGTGGTTGTCTCCGACAGACGTTGTTGTCTCCGATGGACGTGCTTGTCTTTGGTGGACATTGTTGTCTCTGATGATCGTGCTTGTCTCTGATGGATGTTGTTGTCTCTGACGGACGTGCTTGTCTCTGACGGACGTGGTTGTTTCCGATGGACGTGCTTGTCTCTGATGGATGTTGTTGTCTCCGATGGACGTGCTTGTCTCTGACGGACGTGGTTGTTTCTGATGGACGTGCTTGTCTTTGGTGGACGTGCTTGTCTCTGATGGACATTGTTGTCTCTGATGGACGTGCTTGTCTCTGACGGACGTGCTTGTCTCTGATGGACGTGCTTGTCTTTGGTGGACGTGCTTGTCTCTGGTGGACGTTGTTGTCTCTGATGGACGTGCTTGTCTCTGACGGACGTGCTTGTCTCTGACGGACGTGCTTGTCTTTGGTGGACGTTGTTGTCTCTGATGGACGTGCTTGTCTCTGACGGACATGCTTGTCTCCGATGGAGGTGCTTATCTCCGATGGAGGTTGTTGTCTCTGATGGACATGGTTGTCTCCGACAGACGTTGTTGTCTCCGATGGACGTGCTTGTCTTTGGTGGACATTGTTGTCTCTGATGATCGTGCTTGTCTCTGATGGATGTTGTTGTCTCTGACGGACGTGCTTGTCTCTGACGGACGTGGTTGTTTCCGATGGACGTGCTTGTCTCTGATGGATGTTGTTGTCTCCGATGGACGTGCTTGTCTCTGACGGACGTTGTTGTCTCCGATGGACGTGCTTGTCTTTGGTGGACATTGTTGTCTCTGATGATCGTGCTTGTCTCTGATGGATGTTGTTGTCTCTGACGGACGTGCTTGTCTCTGACGGACGTGGTTGTTTCCGATGGACGTGCTTGTCTCTGATGGATGTTGTTGTCTCCAACGGACGTTGTTGTCTCCGATGGACGTGCTTGTCTCTGACGGACGTGGTTGTTTCTGATGGACGTGCTTGTCTTTGGTGGACGTGCTTGTCTCTGATGGACATTGTTGTCTCTGATGGACGTGCTTGTCTCTGACGGACGTGCTTGTCTCTGATGGACGTGCTTGTCTTTGGTGGACGTGCTTGTCTCTGGTGGACGTTGTTGTCTCTGATGGACGTGCTTGTCTCTGACGGACGTGCTTGTCTCTGATGGACGTGCTTGTCTTTGGTGGACGTTGTTGTCTCTGATGGACGTGCTTGTCTCTGACGGACATGCTTGTCTCCGATGGAGGTGCTTATCTCCGATGGAGGTTGTTGTCTCTGATGGACATGGTTGTCTCCGACAGACGTTGTTGTCTCCGATGGACGTGCTTGTCTTTGGTGGACATTGTTGTCTCTGATGATCGTGCTTGTCTCTGATGGATGTTGTTGTCTCTGACGGACGTGCTTGTCTCTGACGGACGTGGTTGTTTCCGATGGACGTGCTTGTCTCTGATGGATGTTGTTGTCTCCAACGGACGTTGTTGTCTCCGATGGACGTGCTTGTCTCTGACGGACGTGGTTGTTTCTGATGGACGTGCTTGTCTTTGGTGGACGTGCTTGTCTCTGATGGACATTGTTGTCTCTGATGGACGTGCTTGTCTCTGACGGACGTGCTTGTCTCTGATGGACGTGCTTGTCTTTGGTGGACGTGCTTGTCTCTGGTGGACGTTGTTGTCTCTGATGGACGTGCTTGTCTCTGACGGACGTGCTTGTCTCTGACGGACGTGCTTGTCTCTGATGGATGTGCTTGTCTTTGGTGGACGTGCTTGTCTCTGGTGGACGTTGTTGTCTCTGATGGACGTGCTTGTCTCTGACGGACGTGCTTGTCTTTGGTGGACGTTGTTGTCTCTGATGGACGTGCTTGTCTCTGACGGACATGCTTGTCTCCGATGGAGGTGCTTATCTCCGATGGAGGTTGTTGTCTCTGATGGACATGGTTGTCTCCGACAGACGTTGTTGTCTCCGATGGACGTGCTTGTCTTTGGTGGACATTGTTGTCTCTGATGATCGTGCTTGTCTCTGATGGATGTTGTTGTCTCTGACGGACGTGCTTGTCTCTGACGGACGTGGTTGTTTCCGATGGACGTGCTTGTCTCTGATGGATGTTGTTGTCTCCAACGGACGTTGTTGTCTCCGATGGACGTGCTTGTCTCTGACGGACGTGGTTGTCTCCGACAGACGTTGTTGTCTCCGACGGACGTTGTCTCCGATGGACGTGCTTGTTTCTGATGGACGTGCTTGTCTTTGGTGGACGTACTTGTCTCTGATGGACGTTGTTGTCTCTGATGGACGTGGTTGTCTCTGACGGACGTGCTTGTCTCTGATGGACGTGCTTGTCTCTGACGGACGTGCTTGTCTCTGACGGACGTGCTTGTCTTTGATGGATGTGCTTGTCTCTGACGGACGTGCTTGTCTCTGATGGACGTGCTTGTCTCCAATGGACGTGCTTGTGTCCGATTGACGTGCTTGTCTCTGATGGACGTGCTTGTCTCTGATGGTTACTGATTGACAGCAGTGGTTGTAAAAAGCTACAGCAACGTGTCCGTCCATGTGGAGTGTGTCTGATCACAGGAACATGTCGTCCCATCGTCCCGCTGACAGGCTGTGGAGCCCTCACTTCTCTGATGATGGAGTTCGTATGTCATCTAAATGATACAGGAAGTTATTGATGTCACGGGTGTATGAACCCCGGATAGGCCTTCAAGATCAGCATGTGAGGGAGCGTTGAGACGGGATGAGCTGTCCCACTGGAGATAGTCTCTGAGTCAAGGCCAAAACACACCGGCGCCGTACGACGTGTCAAAACAGACGCCCCATTATTCTCTATGTACAAACCCACACTGGTGGCGTGTGGCGTTGCGACACTTCTCACTATTGTCCTATTTTCCAGCGTCACCGTCCTTGGAAAAAAGCTTCTTTTTCAGAGAAATGCCTATTTTGTACTTCCCAGCTCCCGTAGTAGCAGCTAATAACATATAGATAACTACAATAAGCACCTCACATTGGTATCATCGTTGTCTGGTTGTCGTGGTCGTCCTGCGTTGTGTGTTTTCTTATGGTTCCTGCGTCTTCTTCCTCATCTTTTGTTCTAATTGCCGGTTGGCAACCAGCTAGTCACATTACCACCACCTGGCGGAGTGGAGTGTGCAATAGAATTCTGGTTGGCGTGACGCTTTCTGTGTGTGTTGGGGCGGCACTTGACTCATGTCAGTGATGCCACCAGCATGTGATGCCGCCGGTGTGTTTTGGACTTTACTGTATTGTTTCAGTCTGTCAGTAATGTTGGTTTGTGTCTGCAGAGACTCAGTTAGTGTGGGACACTGTGGGACAGACACAGTGAGACACTGAGGGACACTGTGAGACAGACACTGAGACAGTGTGAGACAGACACTGAGACAGTGTGAGACAGGAGGACTTAAACAGCCTGGAGGCAGCAGCAGCTCTCAGCGTGTGACAGGCACTCATTTTCTGGATGTGAAGTTTTGGTTGCAACTTGTCGTGTCTCTGAGAGGTGGATGTCTCAGCATGCAGGACGGTCTGTTGACGGGTGAGGAGGGACGTGGCAGGGGGAGGACACAGGCCCTGAGCCCTGCTCGTTGAGTTTCCAATCAGCTCAATCCCAGATTAGTGGACTGACGGAGATGCTGCTGAGCCTCTGCCAAATCAGGTCTGGCTGCTACACTCATGTAACCCCAGAGGACACAGTGAGGTGGACACACAGCTGAGACATGGAGCTGTCCTCTGAGAGGACATGAGCAGAAGACTGTGTGTTAGGCGGACACTGCTGTCTTTATTTATAACAGCACATCGTCAGACTCCTCAGACAGAGTCCTCTCAAGGAATGTTTTTGTCTGTCCCGGGGGGACGAGCTGAACAGTCTCACACCTGGAGGGATCGTCACGGTAACCGCAAGACACCACTGAAGCTTCACAGAGCTGCTGCTGCTGCGTTCAGAGGACGCAGAGACACCAGCTGGTCTCCCATCAGCAGGTACAGTCTCTGTCCACAGCGTGGGGACCGTCATGGGACACAGCTGGGTCAGTGTTTGACATGTATGGACATTTCAAACTATTTTTTTCCCCCGTTAAAGGGTTTTTTGGAGAGTTTTTCCTGATCAGCTGTGAGGGTCATAAGGACAGAGGGATGTCGTATGCTGTAAAGCCCTGTGAGGCAAATTGTGATTTGTGATATTGGGTTTTATAAATAAAATTGATTGATTGATTGATTGATTGAGTGTGTGTGTGTGTGTGTGTGTGTGTGTGTGTGTGTGTCTGTGTGTGTGTGTGTGTGTGTGTGTGTGTGTGTGTGTACATCTGTCACATGGCATGAGTCAACAGGTTCCCCTGAGCTCAGAGTCCTGATGGAGACATGTCACTGACATCAGAATCATTTTACTGCTTTAATCCAGGTCCTTCTGAAACATGAACCAGATGAAAGGGTTAATCTCACCAACTGAGGGTTAACTGTAACTGTGGAGGTTCAGTAGTGTGCAGAGCCTCACTTCACTACAGGAAACATCATGTAACCATCACAGGGCTTTAGGGATTTTGATAATTTAGGTGGTCGGGCAACAGACACCGTTTGTATAGAACTATGGCTGGGTAACTGCACTAGAAGCTCAGAGAAGCGTATAGGACTGTGACTCTGAGTCCTGATCTTAACTCTGGGTTGTCAGGGTTTTGAATTACTAATAAACTTGGCCAGGTTTCTAGATATGAGAGCAGCTCCATCCAGACGCGTCACTTCAATAGAAACCGAGGGGGCACGTGCCCCCTCAGATTTGAGGGATGATTTTTTTTTTCCAACCAATTTTATTTTACTTACTTTACCTTACTTATTATTTCACCATCTAGCTATGATCAGTGGTCATATTGAGTGAAATGTATTCTAAATAATCTCCTTCATCTCAGGCCCATTTAGTGGCCGTAACTTGCATAAAATGCATAAATGGTAATTTACGCATTATTTATTAGGATTTAGGGGAGATTTCCTGTTAGTAGTGATCACACACAGCAACAGAGCAACCATCTTGATAATAAACGATCTTTGGCCGATCATGTGACCGCTCACAGCTTTCCCACTGGATTTTAGCCACCCGGGTCTCCCATTGGACAGCCGATCTTACCGGCTTGACATCTAGACTTCCGGGTAAGCTATAAACACACCGATGGGATCAATGTAAAGGCTGAAGTGTTCTGCTTTCATTAAAAAAGAATTACGTCGCTCTTATTTTCCGTTCCGGAAATAGACACGAAAGAGTACGACTACCCCCCCCCCCCCCGTATCACCGGTGATGACGGCGATCTAACCTAAGGGTTAACGTTAGCCTATAATGTGTGGACTGTAACGTTTGCCTGACTAATCAGCTACTAGTAGCCTAGGGAGTATCCATGGAAGTATCAGAAAAACTTGGGACGGGATTTATTTTGGTGTATCTGTGTTTCAACGTTAGGCCGCCTAACAAGATGGGTGAGTGTGTATGATTGTGTCCTTTTTTATTGCCTTGGCACGCCGTTGCCAATAACATTGGCTATCGTTATCTACGTCACGTTACGTTTTGCTGTCAGTAGTGGGAACCGGCCTGGGTTCACGTTTGTGTGTATTAACGTTAGTGTGTAGCCAAATATTTTATGTAATACAATAAGCTTAGCTATGTTTGCAATATTTTCCTAGCTGCTAGGGTTTGTTTGAGAAAAACTCCTTTCCTCCTTACACAAAATGGTGATTTGAGGGCATCCCCCCAAAAAATGTGTGCGCGCGCATAGCGCACGAACCCAATCCACTGTGCCCCCTCACATTTTGGGGTTGCATGACGCCCTTGGCTCCATCCAAAGTGGGATGATCTCTCCTAATAAGACCAGGTTTTCCCCAGAAAGTTTGCCAATTATTAACAAAACCCACATTGTTTGCTGGACACCACCTGGACAGCCAGCGATTAAATGATGACATGCGGCTAAACATGTCATCAGTGGTCAGATTTGGGAGGGGTCCAGAGAAAACTACGGAGTCCGACATAGTTTTTGCGTATTCACACACCGAGGCAATATTAATTTTAGTGACCTCCGATTGGTGTAACGGGGTGTCATTGCCTTTACCGGAGGACCGCTAGCAGAGGCTATGCTATGTTACTCTGTTACTGCAGTACTCTCTGTACTCTCTACTTTAATACTTAGTTACTGCAATACTCTCTGTACTCTACTTTAATGCTCAGTTACTTCAGTACTGTCTGTACTCTCTATACTTTAATATTCAGTTATTGCAGTACTCTGTACTTTAATAATCAGTTACTGCATTTAACTTTAACTTTAATACTTAGTTTGATTTAACTTAAAATAACTTTAATACTTAGTTTGATTTAATGTAATAAAATAACTTTAATACTTAGTTTGATTTAATTTGATTAAATAACTTTAATACTTAGTTTGATTTAATGTAATAAAATAACTTTAATACTTAGTTTGATTTAATTTGATTAAATAACTTTAATACTTAGTTTGATTTAATGTAATACAATAAGTGTAGGTCCTGTGGGTAACATCAGACTCCACCAGGCCGCGTGGCGTTCAGGTTCTTCATCCTCTTAATCCTCTCAATACATGTTATGAGTGTGTATGAATGGATGAATGGTTCCAGCTCTGCCGCCTGTGCATCCTGTCCAATCACAGCAGGTGTTGTCAGGTGGTCTGACCAGGTGTGATGGATGAGACAGGTGAGGAATGTGTCCACGCCTTAAGTCTGCTGAACCAGCTCTGTATGTAACACCATGTGACCTTCAGTCATGTGACTGACAAGGAGTTCAGGACAGAGTGTCACCTGTCCTCTGCATGTCTGTCCTCTGTCTGTCTGTCTGTCTGTCCTCTGTGTCTGTGTCTGTCCGTCTGTCTGTCCTCTGTCCATCTGTCTGTCCTCTGTCTATCTGTCTGTCTGTCTGTCTCCGTTTGTCCATCTGTCCATCTGTCTG
This sequence comes from Epinephelus lanceolatus, assembly GCF_041903045.1. Classification (NCBI taxonomy): domain Eukaryota; kingdom Metazoa; phylum Chordata; class Actinopteri; order Perciformes; family Serranidae; genus Epinephelus; species Epinephelus lanceolatus. The sequence goes on from NC_135743.1 coordinate 242,148, forward strand.
TCCTCTGTCCATCTGTCTGTCTGTCTGTCTCCATCTGTCCATCCGTCTGTCCTCTGTCTGTCTGTCCTTGATCCTTGACATTAGAACAGTCCTTCTGCGGGTTTATGACATAGCGTCCTTCAAATTCGGCTGTTTGAGGATCTTTGCTTTTCATTGAGAAACACCCAGTGTCACAGAGTGATGTCATTAACATGTTTACATCATGATTTATTGTGATTATTAATGTTCATTTCTCTGTCTCTGTCTGTCTCTGTATCTGTCTCTGTGTTTGTCTCTGCGTGTCTCTGCGTGTCTCTGTCTGTCTCTGTATCTGTCTCTGTGTTTGTCTCTGCGTGTCTCTGCATGTCTCCGTCTGTCTCTGTATCTGTCTCTGCGTGTCTCTGTCTGTCTCTGGGTCTGTGTTTGTCTCTGTCTGTCTCTGTGTCTGTGTCTGTGTCTCTGTCTGTCTCTGGGTCTGTGTGTGTCTCTGTGTCTGTGTCTGTCTCTGTGTCTGTCTCTGTGTCTGTCTCTGTGTCTGTCTGTCTCTGTGTCTGTTTCTGTGTGTCTCTGTGTGTCTCTCTGTGTGTGTCTGTGTCTCTGTATGTGTCTGTGTCTGTGTGTCTGTCTGTCTCTGGGTCTGTCTCTGTGTCTGTCTGTCTCTGTGTCTGTTTCTGTGTGTCTCTCTGTGTGTGTCTGTGTCTCTGTATGTGTCTGTCTCTGTGTGTCTGTCTGTCTCTGGGTCTGTGTTTGTCTCTGTCTCTGTGTCTGTCTGTGTCTGTGTCTGTCTCTGTGTGTCTCTGTGTCTGTGTCTGTCTCTGTCTCTGTCTGTCTCTGTGTCTCTGTTTGTCTGTGTCTGTGTCTGTCTCTGTGTGTCTGTCTATGTCTGTTTGTGTCCTGCAGGTCCCTGGATGCCCCGCTGCGAACCGTCCTCGGCCGCACGGTGCTTCCTAATGGCCGGGAGTTGACCCCACCCACCAGGATGACGCTGCGTGAGCAGCTGAGAGAGAAGATCTCGGCGGCCTTCTACCGCCACGGGCTGCTGTGCGCATCCTACCCAGTACCCATCATCCTCTTCACCTCGGCCAGCATCCTCACCTGCTGGTAGGTCCTCTGTTCCATGTTTGGACAGATATGCTGTCTCTGTCAGTACTGTGTCTTTGTCCACACGACAGACTCTACTGTGGACAGACTCTACTGTGGACAGACTCTACCGAGGACAGACTCCACTGTGGACAGACTCTACTGTGGACAGAGTCCACTGTGGACAGACTCTACTGTGGACAGACTCCACTGTGGACAGACAGGACTGATGGACCATCTACATGCACGCACGCACGCATGCACCCACGTACCCACGCACGCACGCACGCACGTGCTGACAGGACGTCTGGTCACAGGTCACTGAGTCGGTCTGATTCACTGCAAAACAATCTGACACACACACCTGCTGTGAGCCGTTGACCGCTGAACGCCACCTGCCGAAAGAGAAAGAAGAGCTCGACCACGGAGACGTTCCAGGCTGTGAGAATGGGAGGGGGAGGTGCGTGTCCACACTGACCCACCTCTCCTCACCTGTCCTCACCTGTCCTCACCTGTCCTCACCTCTCCTCACCTGCAACATGAAGCTGCCGGGGTCAGTGATCAGTGCTCTGACAAAAGGAACCATCCACAGCCTCCATCTCAGAACCTCAGACTCGTTAACATCCGCAGCCTCCATCTCAGAACCTCAGACACGTTAACATCCGCAGCCTCCATCTCAGAACCTCAGGCTCGTTAACATCCACAGCCTCCATCTCAGAACCTCAGACACGTTAACATCCACAGCCTCCATCTCAGAACCTCAGACACGTTAACATACACAGCCTCCATCTCAGAACCTCAGACACGTTAACATCCACAGCCTCCATCTCAGAACCTCAGACACGTTAACATCCACAGCCTCCACCTTGGAGCCTCAGACACATTAACATCCACAGCCTCCATCTTAGAACCTCAGACACGTTAACATCCACAGCCTCCATCTAAGAACCTCAGACATGTTAACATCCACAGCCTCCACCTTGGAGCCTCAGACACGTTAACATCCACAGCCTCCATCTTATAACCTCAGACACGTTAACATCCACAGCCTCCATCTCAGAACCTCAGACACATTAACATCCACAGTTTCCATCTTAGAACCTCAGACACGTTAACATCCACAGTCTCCATCTAAGAACCTCAGACACATTAACATCCACAGCCTCCATCTTAAAACATCAGACACGTTAACATCCACAGCCTCCATCTCAGAACCTCAGACATGTTAACATCCACAGCCTCCATCTCAGAACCTCAGACATGTTAACATCCACAGCCTCCATCTCAGAACCTCAGACATGTTAACATCCACAGCCTTCACCTTGGAACCTCAGACTCGTTAACATCCACAGCCTCCATCTCAGAACCTCAGACATGTTAACATCCACAGCCTTCACCTTGGAACCTCAGACTCGTTAACATCCACAGCCTCCATCTCAGAACCTCAGACATGTTAACATCCACAGCCTCCATCTCAGAACCTCAGACATGTTAACATCCACAGCCTCCATCTCAGAACCTCAGGCTCGTTAACATCCACAGCCTCCATCTCAGAACCTCAGACACGTTAACATCCACAGCCTCCATCTCAGAACCTCAGACATGTTAACATCCACAGCCTCCACCTTAGAACCTCAGACTCGTTAACATCCACAGCCTCCATCTCAGAACCTCAGACATGTTAACATCCACAGCCTCCACCTTGGAGCCTCAGACACATTAACATCCACAGCCTCCATCTCAGAACCTCAGACACATTAACATCCACAGCCTCCATTTTAGAACCTCAGACACGTTAACATCCACAGCCTCCATCTAAGAACCTCAGATACATTAACATCCACAGCCTCCATCTCAGAACCTCAGACACATTAACATCCACAGTCTCCATTTTAGAACCTCAGACACGTTAACATCCACAGTCTTCATCTCAGAACCTCAGACACGTTAACATCTACAGCCTCCACCTTGGAGCCTCAGACACGTTAACATCCACAGCCTCCATCTTATAACCTCAGACACGTTAACATCCACAGCCTCCATCTCAGAACCTCAGACACATTAACATCCACAGCCTCCATCTTAGAACATCAGATTCGTTAACATTCACAGCCTCCATCTTAGAATATCATCACACGAGCCTTAGACTCGTTGCTGTTTCACTGGACACACAGCAGAGTTGTGTATCTGTGAAGATGACGTCCAGAGAACGTCAGGACGGACGGACTGCTTAGGTTCAGTCGCAGCTGTCACTGGACTTTGAGGCTCAGAGGTAAAGCGGGTCATCCACTAATCAGGTCGTGGGTTCGATCCCAGGCTCCTGCAGTCTGCATGTCAAAGTGTCCTGAGCAAGATACTGAACTCCAAACTGAGTGAGGTTAACCTGAGGGCAGGTGACATCATGTATGTTAGCCACACCCACCTGTGTGTCAATGTGTGAATGAGTGAATGTGTGTGTATGACTCGTAGTGTAAAAGCACTGTGATTGGTCAGAAGACAGGAAGTGTTCAGGTGCAGGTCATTGACTAACTGCTCTGGATGGCTCCTGATTGGAGGCTGAAAGACACCTGGGAAAAAGGGAGGGATCAGCTGGAGACAGGGAGGAGGGCACAGGTGGGTGCACAGGACACAGTACAGGAGAGGACAAGAGAGGACAGGGCATATGCGATGACATGGATAAATGTCCCTGTGTCTGTCTTGCTGTCCTCATCACAGAGGACAGACACCTGCAGCTTTACCGTGTCATTTAACGTTGGACAGGTGTGTGTGTGATAACTGTCCTCAGGTGTGTGTGTGTGTGTGTTATGATCTGACCACACAGCAAACAGCAGCCACAATGTCTGACATCACATCAGCTCTGTGTCATGTCTGACTGATGAACTGAGCCATCTCACTCTGCCTGTCTCTGTCTCCCCCTCTCTGTCTCCCCCTCTCTGTCCCACACTCTCTGTCTCATCCTGTCTATCTCACCCTGCCTTTCTCCCCTTCTCTGTCTCCCACTCTCTGTCTCACTCTGCCTGTCTCCCCCTGTCTGTCTCTGTCTCACCCTCTCCCCCTGTCTGCCCCCCAGCTATCCTTTACTGAGGCTCCCCCTGCCGGGGACGGGTCCTGTGGAGTTCACCACGGGGGTGCGAGACTACAGCATCCCTTCCCATGAGCCTCAGGGAGACCTTGGAGAACGTCCTGACTGGGTAGGACACCAGAGAACATGGACATGTCCATATACATCCTAAAATGTTTCCTTATTCCCTCAGTCCTCTGACCTTGAATCTTAAAGTGAAACTAATTTTAATCTTCAGTGTGAGACTGAACTGACATGTCCTCTGAGACAGACGGTCAGACAGAGACAGAGACACATTAACTTTGATTGCTGACAGTCAGAGAGACACAGCTTCACCTGAGGACACTTTGATCCAGGAGACAGTCTGAAGGTGTGATGTGTCTGTCTCGTAGTATCGGGGTCCTCCAGTCGCCTACATCCAGCAAGTGTTGGTGAAGGCGGCGGTGTCTCCGTGGGACAGCAGCCTGGTGCCGGTGGACGTCTTTCGGTCGCCGCTGAGTCGAGCCTTCAGCCTGTTGGAGGAAATCCGCAACCACGTCCACTCTGACAGGTAAGACAGTGGACAGGGCTGACCAGGTGTCTTCAGGAGGCGGAGCTAAGCCTTGTTGGTATCATCTATCTGTGTATCATTAAAGATTTAACACGTGTCTCACTGCTGCTGAACTCAGACTGTCTGACACATCTGAGACAGAGACAGACACAGGGACAGAGACCCTAGCCCCTTTTACTCTGCCAGATTTTCGGCGAATGTTGGGCTGTTTTGCCGGCAAGCTGCGAGCGTTTAGACACACAGAGCCGGATTGGCGAGTTGATCCGAGGTGCCTAATTTTCCGCCTCGTAGGGTAGACATATTGGCGGAACCTTTTTGGTTTAAAAAGAACGAGGCGCTCTTCTGCAACGGGAGGGGCTGTTGATGACTTGTGGGAGGAGCTGTTAATGACGCCGCACGTGCGAGCCACTGGCGGTGGACTAACAGGAAACAGCTGATAGCAGGAATTAGCGAGCAGCTAGTAGCAAGAGGGAAACACAAACCTGACAGACACTGTAAAGATGAGCAACTGGGGAGACAAGGAATTGTGCGCCCTCCTTGTCCTCGCAAACAAAGAGGCCATTAACCGTCAGATGACGGGGACGGTGAAGAACGGAGCGACTTTTTTTTTTTTTTTCCCCCAAATCTTTTTATTCAGTTTTTTCAGACAATACAGGGTGATGCATACAAGTCTATTACAGCATGGTATCTGCTTAGTGGTAGGAAGGATAACCAAGAGCGAAAATAAAATCCAAACAAAAGCATAAGCTTGTCCCTAACAAAGGCTAATAGGGTGTCCCAGGTCTTATAGAAGGATGTCACGGACCCCTTTTGTGAGGACCTTAGTTTCTCTAGTTGTAGAAGGTGTAAGACTTCCTGTATCCATCTATTGTGGGTTGGGGGAGAAGCATCTTTTCATTTGGAAAGAATGGTGCGCCTTGCCAACAAAGTGGTGGCGGCAATTACACGCCCTGCAGTATTAGGCATGTTTTTGGTTTGTGGGAGACCAAAAAGAGCAGTGAGGGGGTTCAGTTCTAAATTTGTGTTAAGGGCCTGTAAGAGTTTTGAATTTATCTGACCAGAAGAAGGTCAGCCTCAGGCACACCCAAAAAATATGCAATTGCAATGGTTACAAGCATCATTGTGGTTAGAATATATTTTAGCTTATTTAACATTGGTGAGGTGGGCTCTATGGAGCACTTTACATTGCAGAAGGCCATGCCTGGTGCATATGGATGAGGAATGGACCAGTTTTAAAATACTTCTCCACTGGTTGTCTGTTATCTCTGTCCCTAAATCCTGCTCCCACAAATCCTTAAGCGATATAGTGGGGACTAGATTCAGGAGGCCAATTATGTTATAGATGGTGAATATCAGTCCTTTTTGATCAGGATAGAGGGAGAGAAATTGATCTATTACTGCTTCAGGGGGGCGGTTCAGGAAATGTGGAAATTGTTTTTGGATGAAATGCCTCACTTGGAGGAATCGAAAAGTGGCTATTAGGTAAATTGCACTTAGCTGACAAAACATTAAAGATGAAAAAGTCTCTCTTTCATACTAGTCGTTAAGTGTTTTGAGGCCTTTAGTTGACCACATACGAAAAGTGGGATCAGAGCAGGAGGGAGGAAATAAGTAATTGTTCAATATCGGAGCATGGATCGAAGCCCTTAGTAGACTGTGTTGTTTCCTGAATTGAAGCCAGATCTTAATTGTGTTATGGACGACCAAGTTGTGCGACATCTTATGAACACTGATGGGCAGCTGTGAAGAAATCACAGAGTGCAGAGAATAGTGGGAGAATGAAATGTCAGTGTGAGCCCAGGGTGGACAGGTGTCTATACAACTGCAGTGGACCCAGTGTATTAATGTGGTGATGTTGCAAGCCCAGAAATAGTGGTGAAAGTTCGGAAGTGCTAGTCTTCCTTCAGACTTCGGGAGCTGGAGGCTCAATTTCCTGATACGGGCTGGTTTGCTCTGCCAGATAAATGCATTAAGGTGTTGGTCCAGGTTAGTGAAAAAGGATTTATTGAGGCAGATTGGGTTGTGTTGAAACAAGTACAAGAATTTGGGAAGGATATATGTTCATAGAAGTCCCTGCAGAAAGTTTGTCTACTACTCACAGTCGGGTCACGCCATCTCAGCGTTCTGGTCATCCATGCGAACTGTCGCTCCTCAAACACGTCATCAGAGTAGGGATGTCACAATTATAGATTTTCTTGGTACGATTATTGTCAGAGAAATAATCACGGTTTTACGATTATCACAATTATTATGCAATAATTAATTTCACACTATAAATGTGTAAAATCACATGAACATTCCTTATAGAAGTTTCATTTATTTCCATGCCAGCATAACAAAAATAATATGGCAACAAAAAAAAGTAACCAAAAAGTAGTGTGCGGACTCTACTTTTACTACATGCCTCTTTGTGGTCCAGCAGTCTAAGTTTTTTCTAGCATGTGCGTGTCTCTTTGTTCTCTTTAAATTACAATTACACAAATAAATTGAGAGTATATCTCGTGCAGTGTTAATAATAAATGAAACAGACATCGTGCTGGAAGGACAAGTCCAACATTTACTCAACACAGATGGGAGGAAGCAAAAGGAGGTAATACTAATGCTAAATGTTCACTGACTGAGGACCTTGAGAAGACATTACGTATATCTTCCACATTGCACACTGACACTGAAACAGTCTGACGACTAAAAAAAGGATTTGAACTTGTAACAGTCGAATATATGAAATGTGCCTTTAACATGGTGTATACTGTGTCGCCTAGCAGCAACATCATCAAGCAGCGCCTGGTATGATTTGAGTCTGTTGAGCGCACCCAACGCTAGTCGGACGTATACTTATGTGCTCCTGCTTTTTCTTTTGTCTCTCAACACAACAGTGATGGTTTTAAGTACATGTGGCGACTATTTTGTTCATGTATGAAAATATAGTAGCCATACAACCGGGCTTGGTAAGCTTGGAGTGTTTTTAAGTTGATGTAAAAATAAACGACGAGCATTTGTGAAATCCCACAGTCGTGTGGAAGTGAGTTTCTGCCTATCGTCTCACTCCAAAGAGCTACATGGACCCAAAACCATTACAACCTCACGCTGTGTGCACACAGACTGCAAAACTATCCATCAAAAAAGTTTTTGAGATGTGCCTTAGCGGAGTGACAGCAAGCGCACGGCTAGCTGCCTCTGCCACGATTTGCGCTTGCCCCTACTGCCTTAGCTTGTCACGTTGCACTGTAAGCCCAACTCGTATCATATCACTACGCCATTAATTGCAAATGACACGCTAATATATAATTTTTAATTCAGTGTTACATTAGATAAATTGAGGTTGACGTATTTTAACCCAGTTATTGTGCATTTACCTTTACTTGCGCATGTAAAGCCGGGTGGTTGTCCCGCAGGTGTTGTATCATGTTGCTCGTGTTTGATCCTTTGGCCGCGACTTTTTTGCAGCATGTTTTACAAACTGAAAAGCCGTCGTCAACAATGATCCCTCGGTCATTTTACGATAGCCAAAATAATACCACACGACTGACTTTATCCTTTTTTTGGGGGGGAATAAGTCTTCTTCATCCATACTTCATCACTCGGAGACGCGGCTTGTGTAACTTTGTTTTCGTTCCGTGTGAGTTGCGCTGACGTACTGTATATGGTTCCGCGTCCCGGCATAATCTTTGGAGAGTGACGGTGTTGAGGAATCTTTACGAATAATTAACCGTGGCATTTAAAATCGCAGTTAATAGTGAAATCAAGTAATTGTGACATCCCTACATCAGAGCACTGTCTCCGACTGGGAAAGTAGCTTGGGCATCTCCATGGTAACAGCCCCCAGTGAGAGAGATAGAAAACACGGAGTGGATCTCAGTTTACTAAGGCCGGTACAAAGACTTGCTGCTTCATCAAATGTCAAAATTGAACTGTTTTAATGCTCAGTCACTCACAAACAAATCCTGACTCATACACAATCACATTCTTGACAAGTCTTTAGATTTATTGTGTATTACAGAGACCTGACACAAACCAAATACTTTTCTGGCTCTCAATATAGGCTGTCCTACGGGATACAGCTACCTCCAGAAAGCTCGCTACACAGGCCATGGTGGTGGTCTTGCAGCAATATACCGTGGCAATCTGGATTTGTCCCCGTTAACCTTACCAGATCTGTCCTCTTTTGAATGTCTTGCTTTTAATTGCAAACCACCCTCTCCCATGATAGTTATGCTTATTTACTGGCCACCCAAACCTAACTCATCCTTTATCCCTGAGTTGTCAAATCTCCTCTCAACTTTCTGCACATCTTCTGCAAATGTCATTATCTTGGGTGATCTAAACATTCATGTCAACACCCCCTTTGACTGCTCTGCAGCTGAATTCCTCCAATTATCGGACTGCTTCAATTTAAAGTAACTTGTCGATGTCCCCACACACACCAGGGGGCACACTCTTGACCTGGTCATCACTAACTCTGCCCATCTTACCAATCTGCAGGCTTATGACCTCGGGGTGTCTGATCACAAGGCCATCTCTATGGAGCTATCCTCCTCATCTTCCATCACTAAGCCTAAACGCCAAATCAGTTTCAGAAATATAAAAGACATCAATACAGAAACCCTGACTGCAGATCTTCAGTGTCTTTCCACTGATTTTTCATCAGCTGACGAGGCACTGGACTACTATTACAGCCACCTGAGCAGCTTCTTGGACCTTCACACCCCTATTAAGACCAGGGGCCTCATTTATAAAAGAGTCCTTAGGATTCATACTAAAAGTTGACGTGCGCCCAAAAGCTGAAAATGGGGTGCGCCAAAAAATAATCTGATTTATAAAACTGTGCGCACGCACACTTGCACGCAATGTTCTCTTTATAAATCACAGAACTCCTGGAGTTGTGCACATCCAGATCCGCCTCATATTCCACCCTCTACACGCCCTAGTTCAACCATAAATGGTCATGCAAAACACCTCATGAATGCGATCTGCATATAAATAAGCCGGCATGCAAGTGTTCTCTCATTGTGAGTCACGGCGACAGGTGTGAGAAATGAACCAAAAAACGTAATTTCTCCGAGACTGAGCTAGAGACCCTTTAACGAGAGGTGGAGGACTGAAGAAAGATTTTATTTGGTGGCCACAGCAGCGGGATCACTAATAAAGCAAAAAAAGTGGCAACACATCAGCACTGCTGATGCCGTCAGCTGTGTCTGTGGGACTGCACAGACAGTGACAGAGGAAAAAAAAAGTGGTCTGATCTAAAGGTAGACCAAATATTTCTACTCCTTTACCAACATGTAGTTAATGTGTTGCTTTTAAATTTGAGGATGTTTGACATTGATGTGCGACATAAAGAATCACATTTATTAGAGGTGGAGGCAAAAAGGAGGATGTGCCAGTGCCATCTTGCGCAATTATGCACAAGGGTCACCGCAGTATTTATATGTTTATGGCAATTAGTCTGATCACACACTCGGCCTGAATTACAGCATGAACCAGTGGTATCCCTGTCCCAAAATACAACGTGTAATTTGAAATACAATTCAAAGATGAAAGTGTAGTAGGCGAACACGTTTCTTCATGCCGGTTTTGTCATGAACAGCACATGTCTTAGTAGGGCTGATGAAATGAGTGTAACGGTTGTGCTTAATGGCTGTATTTCGAGACATGATAAATGTACTGGAAATATTTAGCTAAATAAATAAATATATTCCATGCAGTCGTGCTATCCTCTCCCCCTCCTGCGCTCACAGAGTGGACAATGAGACGTTAGTGGCAGTGCGGATTAAATACGTATTTAGAAAGAATTTCAATTCAGGATTTGAGTTGGATTTTACAACGTTTTTATGAAACAATTATCACTCAATCCAAGCGCAAAATAAGGCTGCTGGATTTAATTTCAATGATAACGTGGATCTAAGGTGGATATAGCGTGACATTAAATTTGTGTGAGCGTACACCACTTTCAAGCCCCGTTTTGTATGTAAGCAAGCTTTAGAAATGAGGCCACAGGACAGTCACCTTCTCCCGCTCAGCTTCATGGTTCACAGACGAACTGCAGAAAAAATTAAGCCAGCAGGACAGGTCCTTGTGTGGCGCTACATTGCTACTGGCCTGACTGTGCACAAACAGGCATACAGAGAGCACCAAAGGGCCTATGCGAAGTCCCTCAAAGATGCACGGTCAAAGTTCTTCTCAGATACCATCAGACAACAGAACAGTGCAGGAAATTTCTAAACACCTCTTCTCCACAGTCAACCGTCTCTTCAGACCAATATCCCCACCACCCAATGAGGCTACAGAAGAACAATGTGATAAATTCATGACCTTTTTCACCTCAAAAATTTCAGAAATTTGCTCTGTGCTCTCTGGTCCCCAAACTGCTTCTCCAACACACTCAGCCTGTCATCTCCCACCACCTCAATCACCTTCCTGATGTCAGCCTGGGAAAGGTTCAGGACATCACCAGGAAGATGAAATCCTCCACATGTCCCCTGGACCCTTTCCCAACAGCCCTGGTAAAAGCACACATCTCTGTCCTAAGTCCCCTCATCACTGCTGTTATCAACCACTCCCTCTGGACTGGCCATGTTCCTTCTGCCTTAAAAAATGCCATTGTAAGGCCCCTGCTCAAAAAACCCACTCTTGATCTAAACAATCTATCAAACTAGAGACCCATTTCAAATCTCCCATTCATATCCAAAGTTCTGGAGAAAGCCATTGCCGCCCGTCTTCAAGACCACCTCCTACAAAACAACCTGTATGAAAAATTCCAATCTGGTTTCCGCTCAGCTCACAGTACTGAAATAGCCCTGGTCAGAGTCACAAATGACCTTCTGATGACGGCTGATGAGGGCTCTCATTCTCTTCTTGTTCTGCTGGACCTTTGTGCTGCATTTGACACAGTTGACCACAACATACTTCTAAACCGGCTTCATCACACCATCGGTCTCTCTGGCACAGCCCTCAACTGGTTCAAGTCATACCTCACAAACCGAACAGAATGCATCTCCACTGCCAACTCCACACCCAAACCCCACACCATCACCTGCGGGGTCCCCCAGGGGTCTGTGCTTGGCCCCATCCTCTTCACCCTATACCTTCTCCCCCTGGGCCAAGTCATCAGCTGGCATGGAATGTCATTTCATTGCTATGCGGACGACACACAACTATATGTCAAAACCACAGCTGCAGCCCCATCATCTTCATCATCATCATAACAACTCACTATCTGTCTGGAGGAGGTAAAGGTATGGATGGAGCACAACTTCTTTCAACTAAACGGCTCCAAAACTGAAGCAATCATAATCGGCACCCCTCATCAGACCCAATCATCATCCACAATCAGCATCACCTTCTCTGGCCACAACATTCCCCTCTCCTCATCAGTTACTAACCTTGGTGTTAGGATGGACCCTCAACTCACCTTTGAATCCTGCAAAAATTATCTCTGCAAGATCTCTTTCCACCATCTCCGCAACATCGCCAAACTCCGGCCCACTCTAACCCTCCCAGATGCCGAGAAACTAGTCCATGCCTTTATCTCATCCAGACTGGACTTTTGTAATGCACCTCTCATCGGGGTCCCTAGCAAGAGTCTCCAGTACATCCAAAACTCTGCAGCTAGGATCCTGATGAGAGTGCAGAAATATGAACATATCACACCCATCCTTCACTCCCTACACTGGCTTCCTGTCTCCGCCCGGATTGAATACAAGGTCTTCCTCCTCATCCACCACAAGGAGTTGTTAAATATTCTTGCTAAGATGAGGGCTAATAAAGCTGAATATGCCTTATAAAATTCAGCTTTGAAGCCATTTGGACCAGGTGACTTCCTATTCTGCATAGGCTGGATTGCCTCTTGAATCTCTAAAGTAGAGACAGGTCTACTCAATTCCTTCGTCATATTGTCATCAATTTGAGGGTAAGTTAATGAGTCTAAGGGGTTAGGGGTCATTGTAGTGATTGGGGGGCATAGCGAGGAATACAATTTGGTGTAGAATACAGAAAAAACTCTTAAGGCCAGTTGGGTCAGAGTTGTACCTACTGTCAGTTAATTTGCTTTTGGAGATTAGTCTAGAAGCGCTAACTGCATGGGCCTGTTGTGCCAAAAGTCTCCCAGCTTTGTCTCCTTGTTCAAAGAAGCATTGTTTGGTTGTTTTTTCCCCCGTTAAAGGGTTTTTTGGGGGAGTTTTTCCTTATCCGCTGTGAGGGTCCAAAGGACAGAGGGATGTCGTATGCTGTAAAGCCCTGTGAGGCAAATTGTGATTTGTGATATTGGGCTTTAAAAATAAAATTGAATTGAATTGAATTGTCTAAGCTGTCTCTCCACTATATGCGTCATCAACAGGTCGTGCTCTGAGTGTAATAAAAGCCATTTTTTTGTAGAGGGTGGGGGATGGAGAAGTCGAGTAGATTCTGTCAAGTTTGAGGAGTTCCTCCGCAATTTCTGCCAGCCTAGCCCTTTCTGCCCTTCTCATTTCAGAAATGTAGGATATCACCTGTCCACGAACCATAATCTTATTGTGCTTTGTCTTTTAATTCTCATTTAAAACAAACCTCACAGACTGCATTTTTTCATCTGCGTAATATTGCGAAAATTAGGCCTATCCTGACCCGAAAAGATGCAGAAAAATTGGTCCACGCTTTTGTTACCTCAAGGCTGGATTACTGTAACTCTCTATTATCAGGTAGCTCTAGTAAGTCCTTAAAAACTCTCCAGCTAATTCAGAATGCAGCAGCACGTGTACTAACAGGAACTAAGAAACAAGATCATATTTCTCCTGTTTTAGCTTCTCTGCACTGGCTCCCTGTAAAATCCAGAATTGAATTTAAAATCCTACTGTTAACTTATAAAGCTCTAGATGGTCAAGCTCCGTCATATCTTAGAGAGCTCATAGTGCCATATTATCCCACCAGAACACTGCGCTCTGAGAACGCAGGGTTACTCGTGGTCCCTAAAGTCTCCAAAAGTAGATCAGGAGCCAGAGCCTTCAGCTATCAGGCTCCTCTCCTGTGGAATCATCTTCCTGTTACGGTCCGGGAGGCAGACACCGTCTCCACATTTAAGACTAGACTTAAGACTTTCCTCTTTGATAAAGCTTATAGTTAGGGCTGGCTCAGGCTTGCCCTGTACCAGCCCCTAGTTAGGCTGACTTAGGCCTAGTCTGCCGGAGGACCCCCCTATAATACACCGGGCACCTTCTCTCCTTCTCTCTCTCTCTCTCTCTCTCTCGTATTCTATTACTGCATCTTGCTAACTCGGCCATTCTGGATGTCACTAACTCGGCTTCTTCTCCGGAGCCTTTGTGCTCCACTGTCTCTCAGATTAACTCATATCACAGCGGTGCCTGGACAGCGTGACGTGTGTGGTTGTGCTGCTGCCGTGGTCCTGCCAGATGCCTCCTGCTGCTGCTGCCATCATTAGTCATTAGTCATACTTCTACTGTTATTATACACATATGACTATTGTCACACATGTATACTGCCAGATATTAATACATACTTTCAACATATTGTACCACAGTAGCCAGAACTATAACTATAATATTATTACTTTCAATAATGTTGTTGTAAGCTACTGTCATTACCTGCATCTCTCTCTCTCTCTCTCTCGCTCTCTCTCTCTGTCTCTCTCTCTCTCTCTCTCTCTCTCTGTCTCAGGGATCCCTCCTCAGTTGCTCTTCCTGAGGTTTCTAAAATTCCCAGCTGGGAAGCATAGCTCATCACCACGTCTACTGATTTGGATCACGTGATTTGATTGGGAGAGGATCTGTTGAGACTCACATCTTGAACAAGATTGAAATCTCCTCCTATGATTATACGATGGCTGTCCAAGTTTGGGATTCTGGCAAAGAGCCTTGTGAAAAACTGGTCGTCATCCCAAGTAGATGCGTAAATAGAGACTAATATTACTAGTGTGTTCTGTAGAGTGCCAGTAACCACAACATAACGGCTGTCGGTATCTTGTATAACATTCAGTGGCTCGAACATGACCCTTTTATTGATGATAATGGGTGCCCCTCTAGCTCTATTGAAAAACTTTGGGTGAAATAGACGACTCATCCATACTCTCTTGATACGGAGGGTATCTGATGTTTTAAGATGTATTTCTTGCAGAAACATAATGTCCCTTTTAAGGTGTTGCAGGCGTGTCAAAACCTTACCAACCGTCATTGCGCTATTCATGCCCTTGGTGTTTCAAGAGATCAGTCGCACTCCGCTACCTGTTATTTTAGCTGCCCCAGTCATCTAATGTCACCAGAGTAATGAGTCCACCTGACCCTGCAGGGGAGGAGAGGGAGGGGAGGGAAAGGGAGAGAGGGAAAAAAAGAAAAGGAAAAAAAAAGAAAACACAAAACAAACAAACAAACAACAGTGGAAAGCATATATCCTTGAAACACCAGTAATCCTGGTTCTGGCATCACCTCGAGCTACCTTCCCTTACATTTATAGTATTTGACCCCATAGGTCTAAAAAGAACAATCACGTAAACACAGAATCATAAAATATGTCTCAAGCCAAGTGTGTAAATGTTTCATAGAATTGAACATAGGCAAACAGTACTCTGCGTAAGGCACAAGTATCAGTAACCCTCCGTCAGTGCAAATAATATCCTGAAAGCATCACCTGTGTATGGCAGATTAACACCCATCTTGAGGTAGAAATGGCTGCGTGATCTTAATAACACTGATAACAAACCAATCATATGGTATCATTAAACTGATCAGAGCTCTGACTTTGGGAGGTGAGTGAATACCAGGAAATAAGGATACTTCAGATAGCCCAAGAAGAGGCAGAGGAAAAGGAGGTAGAACACAAGCGATAATAAAAATAGAAATCACAGCAACCCATGGGGGAGTAATATCACTGTCATGAGCATGAATTAGGATTAAAAGGCGTCAACAGTCCCATGTCATTGTAAATGTAAACACAGGTAAATGTTAACACAGGTAGAAAGAGGGATTCTGTTATTTTTGTTCATTTTCTCCTTTCTCCTCTAAACATAAAGTGGATTCAAAAGTAGAAGAGCTAAAAAAACGTCAGCAATCACAGAATGCTGAATACACTTACAGTAAGCATGCCATGGAAAGAGAAATAGATAAACAACAAACAAAAAACGGCCAGCAGTCGTTATTCAGGTGTCTAAATGTCAGTTATCATAATTAGCCGTTAGCTCAATAGCAGGCTAGTGTTGCCAATGGTGCAGCCAGTCGATCAGCTCCAGCTCTGTCCAAGGCTAATACGGGAGCAGTTATCTGGTTAGCATAGTGTTAGCTCACCTGTGTTGAGGCCATCAACTGCCCCCGTTGGTCAGATACCTTCCGTGTGGGTGGATGTTATGAAGTCCTTGGCCTCTGCCACTGAGGAGAGTCTCTTGCTACCTCTGTCCTTTGTTACTATGACAAGCCTGGCAGGATACCGCAGTGCTGGCTTGAAGCCCCGGTTGTATAGCTTAGACATCACGTCTCGGTATTTCTGGCACTGTTGCATCACGTCCGGAGTTTTGATTTGATTTGATTTGATTTATTGACACAAGCAATACATAAAATTTAAAACAATAAAAACATGTGTCTGCATTTGTCAGGGATGGAATGAAAAAGTCCAGGACTTATTTCCATCGTTGTCCCTGTTATAACAGCTGTCCAAGTGGTGGCAGCGTAGTCCTCACAGATTGAGATGGGGGAGCCTCGGTACTGCAGCTTGCCTCTCTTAGCACGGGCCTCGCGGATGATCCTCTCCTTCACCTGGTACCTGTGTAGTCGGATGATAACGGGCTTTGGTCTCTGTCCTGCCTTCGGTTTGTCAGAAAGCGTCCGGTGGGCTCTGTCGCACTCCTGTGGTGACTCCAGGAAACCTTCACCAAAAGCGTGAACGTGATCGAGCTTGTTTTGAGTGTCGAAATAGTGGTCCTAATATCCGTGGCGAGGGCCTGGCGGTGTTCTTCTAGGAGGCTATGGCTGACATGCTAAACTTGCCGTCGTCTCCGCTGGAGGGATTGGCTTGGCACTCTGGTCTCTTATACTCTGCCTGGTCAAATACGATGTCATTTTCTGATGGTGTGTCTTCGGCTTGTTTGTAGAGTTTATGGGGTATCAAAAGGGTTTAATTGTAAAAAGTTGTGGGAGCGGGACTTGCACGTCTAATCCATCTTACCCAAACCGGAAGTCAGACCGGCCTTATGAGAGAATCGCTGAAGGACTGACCAGCTGCGGCTTCCCTCGGAGTACATCACTGTTTACGTCACACGCTGAGCTACACGTTATGTCACTTGCTCACGCCCCCCATTTCCCCTGAAAAAAGGCACATGCTGTATTAGGGGTGACCCCGAATAGTCGATGATTTGGTAATTCGAATGGAGAAGTCTGATTCGACTGCCAGTCTCGCTGTCGAATCATTGCAGAATGTGGTTATGAAACAAGACCGTACCATTCTGACTATATGGGGGTGCTCACTGCTGCTGAACATCTTGATTTGACATAGAATGTATTTGTTTTCTAGCAATTCATGATATATAGCCTATTTTGATACAAACATCAGCCTAATTTCTGTTAATAAAAAATTGAAAATGACACGTGCCTTTAATCAGTAGACATAATCATTACTACGCATGAATAAATCACCCAGTTGCTCGATCCAAATAAGCGGAGGTGAGTGAGTGCGCTGCACGACCATCAGAGCAGCATCAAGGCCTATGGTGATTAATGAATGAGATAAGGAAAAGGTTACTGTGTCTTCTTCAGAGTCAAGAAGATGCAGTAGTGTCAAAACGTCAGTTTGTTTGCACTTTATTAAAAGCTCTGCAATTTTATGGAGTGCTCCAGCCTCCTTTCATTTTGGTTCAGTCATTTTTTGACTATAGGGCATCCCTATTCTCTATAAACAAAAGTAGGTAGGCGGCATTTTGCTGCACTCCCTGATTTTGTTTTTATACTGCTAATGCTGAAAAAACACTGATTGGGCTTTCCTGCAAATTTGCACAATTTGCTATTTAAAAAAAACTATTTAAAAAGGGTTAGATGCACAGACACAGACAGACTCAGAGACACAGAGACAGACTCAAAGAGACAGACTCAGAGAGACAGACAGACACAGAAACAGACAGCCATAGAGACACAGACACAGACACAGAGACAGACAGACACAGAGACACAGACAGACACAGAGACAGAAAGAGACAGACACAGACAGACACAGAGACACAGACAGAAACAGAGACACAGACACAGACACAGAGACACAGACAGAAACAGAGACAGACACAGACAGACACACAGAGACAGACACAGACACAGAGACACAGACAGAACAGAGACAGACACAGACACAGACACAGACAGACACACAGAGACAGACACACAGAGACAGACACAGACAGACACAGAGACACAGACAGACACAGAAACAGACACAGACAGACACACAGAGACAGACACAGACACAGAGACACAGACAGAAACAGAGACAGACACAGAGACAGACAGACACAGAGACACAGACACAGAGACAGAAAGAGACAGACACAGACAGAAACAAAGACACAGACAGACACACAGAGACAGACACAGACACAGAAACAGACAGACATAGAGACAGACACAGACAGAAACAGAGACACAGACAGACACAGAGACAGACAGACATAGAGACACAGACACAGAGACAGACACAGAAACAGAGACATAGAGACAGACACAGAGACAGACTCAGAGAGACAGACACAGAAACAGACAGACATAGAGACACAGAAACAGACAGACATAGAGACACAGACACAGACAGACACAGAGACAGAAACAGACACAGAGACACAGACACAGACAGACACACAGACACAGAGACATAGAGACAGACACAGAGACAGACTCAGAGAGACAGACACAGAAACAGACAGACATAGAGACACAGAAACAGACAGACATAGAGACACAGACAGACACAGAGACAGAAACAGACACAGAGACACAGACACAGACAGACACAGAGACAGACACAGACACAGAAACAGACAGACATAGAGACACAGACAGACACAGAGACACAGACAGACACACAGACAGACACAGAGACAGACAGACATAGAGACACAGACACAGACAGACACACAGACACAGAGACAGACACAGAAACAGACAGACACAGACAGACAGACATAGAGACACAGAGACGTTCAGTCTGCTGTGGTTAAAACAGGAGAAGAGACAAACTGAAGACAGAAAACTTTAAGTTTACTGAGAAGTAAATAAATAAGTTCAGTTCAGTCATGTCCCCCACCACGTTAGGACCAGTTCAAAGTCATGTCCCCCACCACGTCAGGACCAGTTCAAAGTCATGTCCCCCACCACGTTAGGACCAGTTCAAAGTCATGTCCCCCACCACGTCAGGACCAGTTCAAAGTCATGTCCCCCACCACGTCAGGACCAGTTCAAAGTCATGTCCCCCACCACGTCAGGACCAGTTCAAAGTCATGTCCCCCACCACGTTAGAACCAGTTCAAAGTCATGTCCCCCACCACGTTAGGACCAGTTCAAAGTCATGTCCCCCACCACGTTAGGACCAGTTCAAAGTCATGTCCCCCACCACGTCAGGACCAGTTCAAAGTCATGTCCCCCACCACGTTAGGACCAGTTCAAAGTCATGTCCCCCACCACGTCAGGACCAGTTCAAAGTCATGTCCCCCACCACGTTAGGACCAGTTCAAAGTCATGTCCCCCACCACGTCAGGACCAGTTCAAAGTCATGTCCCTCAACATATCAGGACCAGTTCAAAGTCATGTCCCCCACCACGTCAGGACCAGTTCAAAGTCATGTCCCCCACCACGTCAGGACCAGTTCAAAGTCATGTCCCCCACCACATCAGGACCGGTTCAAAGTCATGTCTCCCACCACGTCAGGACCAGTTCAAAGTCATGTCCCCCAACATATCAGGACCAGTTCAAAGTCATGTCCCCCACCACGTCAGGACCAGTTCAAAGTCATGTCCCCCAACACGTCAGGACCAGTTCAAAGTCATGTCCCCCAACACGTCAGGACCAGTTCAAAGTCATGTCCCCCGACATGTCAGGACCAGTTCAAAGTCATGTCCCCCCACATGTCAGGACCAGTTCAAAGTCATGTCCCCCACCACGTCAGGACCAGTTCAAAGTCATGTCCCCCAACACGTCAGGACCAGTTCAAAGTCATGTCCCCCGACATGTCAGGACCAGTTCAAAGTCATGTCCCCCGACATGTCAGGACCAGTTCAAAGTCATGTCCCCCAACACATCAGGACCGGTTCAAAGTCATGTTCCCCACCACGTCAGGACCAGTTCAAAGTCATGTCCCCCAACACGTCAAGACCAGTTCAAAGTCATGTCCCCCGACATGTCAGGACCAGTTCAAAGTCATGTCCCCAACATATCAGGACCAGTTCAAAGTCATGTCCCCCAATATGTCAGGACCAGTTCAAAGTCATGTCCCCCAACACGTTAGGACCAGTTCAAAGTCATGTCCCCCCGTCCAAGTCATGTCCCCCAACACGTTAGGACCAGTTCAAAGTCATGTCCCCCCGTCCAAGTCATGTCCCCCGACATGTCAGGACCAAAGTCAAACCATCAAACAAACTATTTTGTGCCTGTGTCAGAGAAAAAAACGTCTCCTTCAAAAAGATCTTCTCCACATGTCAGTCCTGCTCCACCTGTCTGTCTGTCTGTCTGTCTGTCTGTCTGTCTGTCCGTCCGTCCGTCCGTCCGTCCGTCCGTCCGTCCGTCTGTCTGTTATAAACACTGACTCAGTTTCAGTTCTTCTCTTTTTATTGTTCAAAATGCAGTTTATAGATCGTTAACGTTTCCTGTCTCCTCCCTGTCTGTTCTCTGTCTCCTCCCTGTCTGTCCTCTGTCTCCTGCCTGTCTCTCCTCTTTCTCCTCCCTGTCTGTCCTCTGTCTCCTCCCTGTCTGTCCTCTGTCTCCTCCCTGTCTCTCCTCTGTCTCCTGCCTGTCTCTCCTCTTTCTCCTCCCTGTCTGTCCTCTGTCTGTCCTCTGTCTCCTCCCTGTCTGTCCTCTGTCTCCTGCCTGTCTCTCCTCTTTCTCCTCCCTGTCTGTCCTCTGTCTGTCCTCTGTCTCCTCCCTGTCTGTCCTCTGTCTCCTTCCTGTCTGTCCTCTTTCTCCTCTCTGTCTGTCCTCTGTCTGTTCTCTGTCTCCTCCCTGTCTGTCCTCTGTCTTCTCCCTGTCTCTCATCTTTCTCCTCCCTGTCTGTCCTCTGTCTCCTCCCTGTCTGTCCTCTTTCTCCTCCCTGTCTGTCCTCTGTCTCTCCTCTTTCTCCTCCCTGTCTGTCCTCTGTCTCCTCCCTGTCTCTCCTCTTTCTCCTGCCTGTCTCTCCTCTTTCTCCCCCCTGTCTGTCCTCTGTCTCCTCCCTGTCTGTCCTCTGTCTCCTCCCTGTCTCTCCTCTTTCTCCTCCCTGTCTGTCCTCTGTCTCCTCCCTGTCTGTCCTCTGTCTCCTTCCTGTCTGTCCTCTTTCTCCTTTCTGTCTGTCCTCTGTCTGTTCTCTGTCTCCTCCCTGTCTGTCCTCTGTCTCCTCCCTGTCTGTTCTCTGTCTCCTCCCTGTCTGTCCCCTGTCTCCTCCCTGTCTCTCCTCTTTCTCCTCCCTGTCTGTCCTCTGTCTCCTCCCTGTCTGTCCTCTGTCTCCTTCCTGTCTGTCCTCTTTCTCCTTTCTGTCTGTCCTCTGTCTGTTCTCTGTCTCCTCCCTGTCTGTCCTCTGTCTCCTCCCTGTCTGTTCTCTGTCTCCTCCCTGTCTGTCCTCTGTCTCCTCCCTGTCTGTCCTCTGTCTCCTCCCTGTCTGTCCTCTGTCTCCTTCCTGTCTGTCCTCTTTCTCCTTTCTGTCTGTCCTCTGTCTGTTCTCTGTCTCCTCCCTGTCTGTCCTCTGTCTCCTCCCTGTCTGTTCTCTGTCTCCTCCCTGTCTGTCCCCTGTCTCCTCCCTGTCTGTCCTCTGTCTCCTCCCTGTCTGTCCTCTGTCTTCTCCCTGTCTCTCCTCTTTCTCCTCCCTGTCTGTCCTCTGTCTCCTCCCTGTCTGTCCTCTTTCTCCTCCCTGTCTGTCCTCTGTCTCCTCCCTGTCTCTCCTCCCTGTCTGTCCTCTGTCTCCTCCCTGTCTCTCCTCTTTCTCCTCCCTGTCTGTCCTCTTTCTCCTCCCTGTCTGTCCTCTGTCTGTCCTCTGCCTCCTCCCTGTCTGTCCTCTTTCTCCTCCCTGTCTCTCCTCTGTCTCCTCCCTGTCTCTCCTCTTTCTCCTCCCTGTCTGTCCTCTGTCTGTCCTCTGCCTCCTCCCTGTCTGTCCTCTTTCTCCTCCCTGTCTCTCCTCCCTGTCTGTCCTCTGTCTCCTGCCTGTCTCTCCTCTTTCTCCTCCCTGTCTGTCCGCTGTCTCCTCCCTGTCTCTCCTCTTTCTCCTCCCTGTCTGTCCTCTGTCTCCTCCCTGTCTCTCCTCTTTCTCCTCCCTGTCTGTCCTCTGTCTCCTCCCTGTCTCTCCTCTTTCTCCTCCCTGTCTCTCCTCTGTCTCCTCCCTGTCTGTCCTCTGTCTCCTGCCTGTCTCTCCTCTTTCTCCTCCCTGTCTCTCCTCTTTCTCCTCCCTGTCTGTCCTCTGTCAGCTCTGGGATTCGCAGTCTGGAGACACTGTGTCTCCAGGTGACAGACCTGTTTCCAGGGTTACGGAGGATGCAGTCGGTGCTGCCGGAGCATGGCTGTCTTCTGGTGTCTCCTGGGAACTACTGGCAGAACCAGAGGGACCTGTTTGACTCGGACCCAGACCTCCTGAAGACCATCCAGAAACATGAGCCCAAAGGTCTGCACACCTCGGCCACGCTGAGAGGTAGGACTAGGACGGTCCACGTCCTCAACACTTGCTGTCCCCCTTTATTATGGTTCAGTCTTATTTCATCAGAGGGAGGAAGACAGAGACTGACAGAGACACAGACAGACAGACAGAGACACAGACAGACAGACAGACAGACTCAGACAGACAGACAGACAGACAGACAGAGACTCAGACAGAGACACAGACAGACAGAGACAGACAGAGACACAGACAGACAGACAGAGACACAGACAGACAGACAGACAGACAGACAGAGACAGGAAACATGTAAGTGTTCTATGGACAGTGTTCATGTAAACATCACATCCTGCTTCATGTAAACATCACATCCTGCTCCATGTAAACATCATGCCCTGCTTC